>NW_006797357.1:1361601-1371680 GCF_000442215.2 Lipotes vexillifer
TTTTTGCGGTACGCGAGCCTCTCATGGTTGTGGCCTCTCCCGTTGGGGAGCACAGGCTCCGGACACGCAGGCTCAGCGGCCATGGCTCACGGGCCCAGCCGCTCCGCGGCATGTGGGATCTTCCCGAACCAGGGCACAAACCCGCGCCCCCTGCATCGGCAGGCGGACTCCCAACCACTGTGCCACCAGGGAAGCCCGGGGTTTTCGTTTTTGAATATAAAAACCCTGTGTATCAGGGGGACCATCAGGATTTCACTGAGTTCCTGCTTCGGGGCCCTGAAGCCTTTGGACTGCTTTTTGCCAAGAATGGAAAGATCTAAGGTAGCATCTCTGGCTGAGTACCCTCACTGCAGGAATAGAAAAAGATTTACCCAATGGCAGGGGTAATAAAAAAGGAGGAAAAAAATTAAAACTTGTTATTTCCCAAAAAAAGCACTGATGTAAATGGCACAGGAAATAATAAAATTTTATATTTCAGTTAAAAAAAAAAAAACCTGTGCATTGTAACTTGTTTAATTGATATGCATTTTCAGTCAAATATAGATGGAAAAAGACACTAATCATTTTATTAATTATGGCCACTCCATGGTTACTCTAGCCAGTTGTTCTCAAGCTCTGGGAAGATTTAAAAAATACCAGTGTCTCAGCCTCACCATACACCAATTGAATGGGAGTCTTTGGAATGGGTCCTGGCCATCATTATTTTTTTTAAGTCCCAGGTGGTTCTGAAGTACAGCCAGGACTGAGATCCATGGGGCCAGCATTGTACTAGTCTTTTAATCCTTACATCGATGCGAACTAGGTGATATATTCACAGCAAGTTGTCAGAATTTGTGGCTTAAAGAGATGATATAACTTGGCTATGCAACCAGGAAATAGATAAAGCTTACATACCTCTATTGTAACCCTAGAGAAAAAGGTTACTGTTTGTAACTTTAAGAAAAGACGAGAATTTTAAGGAGAAATTTTGAAACTTTTAGGTGCTTTAAGCATTTGAGCTCACAAAAGGAAACCTTATCAAAATCCAATTGAAGATATGTTAACCCAGATTCTTCTCTTCTGAAGCCTTTTTATGTTCCATAATTTTTCTCTGAGAATAAGTGTGATGCTTCTAGCAGGTGTTTCAAGGCAATTAGGGCGCCGTTTAGTGTTTTAAAAAATAAGCAAACAGCTTCACCCTAAAATTCTGAAAAATACAGCAATCTATTAAAAAGAGGGTCTAAAATCAGAGTAAATCTGGTTGCTGCAAAAGATTAAATACCTTTCATCTATTCCGGCTAAACTCTGGTTTAGTAATTGAAGACAGTTTTATTAGATTAAAGGGGAGTTACAGCCGCTACAGCTTAGAAAGTTTTGAGTTTCTGGCACCTGCTTTACTGAATATTAGTTTAGCAAGAAAAATGTGTTGTCACCTTTGTGGAACTAGGCAAAACATATAGTTTTCTTAGCCCTGTGTTTAATATTTGGACTCAGCCCTGAGCCACCATCTCATTTCCCTTCCCAACATGCGCTGCATCTGCCCTGCCCTGGCCTCCCTGTATCCTGTATCCAAGAACGCTCCACTAGAACTTGCACGTTATCCTCAGATTCCAAAGTGAGCTGTTTCCTTTTCCAGTTCCCTCTAGCTCATTAGGTCTGTTATTCTTGGTTTCTGTGTCGCCTTTTATCCCCAGACTGTGACTTATTTCCAACTCCAGCTCCTGGCCAGTAGGAAGGAAAATGGATTTTTATTGTATGTTTCCATCAGGTGGTTCTTACATTTGATCTGAGGTTGGATGGGTGTGGAATGAGAACAACAGAGCCACAGATTTTAGAGATGGGATGGACACTATGGGTCACTTGGTCCATTTGTTCTTGGCATTCTTCCTACCCTAACATCCCCAAGTAGCAGTGGCCCTCTCTGTTCTGCATCAGAATTCGTAGGTTGTGGACATGGTTCTGAAGACCACATCTCCTCATCCTCTCTCCAGGACACAGTGGAGCCTTGCTCAGTCTGGCCCAGCAGTCTCCCCAGGATGTTGGTCCCTGATGCTGTGTGAAGCTGCAGGGATGATGATGACAGATGCCCCAGTCTTCTTCCCTCAGGAATCCCCATGTCAGGTCCTGCTGGGAGCAGACCCTGAGTGACCTCTGCCGCCCTCATCTATGAGCCAGCCCCTTGGCGGGGGGATGGGAGGCACTCTGTGTCCCACCTCTGGGGTGACTCCAGCTGTCAGCTGTCCACTGTTGCTGCTCTTGTCAGACTCGAGTTGACCTATATGTTCTGAAATATCAGGGAAGATCTATTTCTTTTTATAGAGCTATGGATTTGATAGAACGATAACAGGAGAAAACCTATTCTTATTCTAGAATAGATATTCAAATACTATTGATATTTATGTTTTTATAGTGTTGTATATTTTTTATCTACTGAACTGAGTTGTTAGAAGGATTTAAACAAAATAATGTGTTTGAAACCAAGTTTTGATCATCTCTATTTGGCACATAAAAAACACTGAGGCTTGGACAGGTTCAAAGTCATGTAACTAATAGGAATCCTAAGCCCCAAGACCGAGTGCCGATGCCAACCCCAAACGCTGTGCTCAGATCACAACTCCTGTCCTTTCTGTTTGTGCCTGTGTTCCAGGGCTGCCTCTATTTTAGAATATCAGTTCCCTGAGAATGAGACCATCATGGTGGCTATTTAGTTTGTCTCCTTCTTAACGTTATTGATGGATTGATATACACAACTAGGAAAAGATACATAGCAATTTAATAAACAACGATGATTATACGGAAATTTTGTGTGTTTTACTTTCTTGGATTATGGAAATACTGCAACCCAGAATTAGCCAACTTTTTTTTCACCTTCAGTGATCCCATGCCCATTGGGCTTTCCCCACCAGCCCAGCAGCCCGTGGCCATCTACTGCCTCCTTCGCATATACTGCCCTAAAAAGTGGGCCTGGCTCTAGACTTGTAAGAATTTAGCGTTAGACAAGGTAGTGGTAAGGTTACTTAGTGGATGAATGTTTTAAGGTTAGTCATAGCTTGTATGCCCTGCCAAATTTGAGAGTCACTCTTTAACTCAGTTATTTTAAAGCAGGAAGAACTATAGTTCTAAACAAACTTTTTGCGCGTGTGAACTAAGAAAAGAAATTCACTCGATGTGTATTTTCATTTTGTTATTTTGTATAAAAACACATACATACATATATATGTGCATATATATTTGTGTGTATGCGTGTGTGTGTTTATATATATAGTCTGTTTCTTTCAGGAAAATTTATTCCCCGGAAAGGAATTTTGTAACCAATTTTTTTCACCTTGAATGCCACCATTGAATGTGTTTGTTTATCTTTAGTGATGGCATTTTGGAACAAACCATGGCCTTAGGTCCTAGTCTTTCTGTGTATCCAAGTTGTACTTGGCTCTTTTACATAGAGTGTTGAGGAGGGGTTGACCTTGAGAGCTTTGTCAAGCTAGTCTAGAATATAAGCTTACACAGACCGAGAGTTAAGTAACGGATTAGCGAAAGGTATTCATAGCAAACTGTGTGACTTCAATCCCCTTGGGGTTTGGTTATGCTATAGAGGGAATCATGTCTCACCAACGGGCCATCTATCCTCCATGGTGGGAATTGAGGGAGAGAAGACAGCAGAAGGAAGTCACAGCATGTTGCTAAAGGGTTTAGAGCAGAGATTTATAAAACCTTTTAGTCAGATGGTGTTGAAACACTGGATTGAATATTGTAAGACTTAGCAGGAGATAACCGAGAGCTATAAGAAAAGATTGTCAATCTTCAAGAAAAAAATTAAAGGCTTACTAAGTAGGGAAATAAGAGACTTATACTCGAGAGTACACTAATCATGCAAAATATATTATACTAAGTGTCCAGTGAGGGTGCAGACTGGGTGAGCTACTTGAGTTCAGGGGAGGAAAATTTCCCTTAGACTGCAATGGTGAGGGAGATCTTGTTGGCCAGATGGGTCTTAGGCTGCCCCTGCACAGTGAGTAGCGTTATGATGGGTGACAACAAAGAGGGGTGAGCATACCAGAGAAGACAGCATAAATGCAGATGTGAAGCCCAGGGAAGAGGCAGGCTGTGTCTGGAAGGTGGAGAGCAGAATCTATCAGATTTCTTGCATGATTCCTCACATTTCCTAACTCAGATATCATTTCAGCACTGAGCTCAAAGTAATATAGTGTAGGCAATATAGTGTCAACTTTTTAATAATACTCATTTCAGAGTCAGTGAGACCTACGTTTGACCATTAGGCAAGTTGCTTAACCTCTCCGAGCCTTATCATCCCTTCTTAGTGATGAGGAAACAAATACATACTTCTTAGGATTACCATGACATCTGAAAGAAAAGACAGGACTGTGTTTGTGCTATTTCCTGGTATATCTCTACTCCTTATTCTAGGGCTTGTCACATACGAGGCACTTGATAATGTCTGTTGAAGAGATGCACAAGACCTTGTAGCCTGGTGACCATGAAGCTCTTGCTGTTATGGTGGTGGTTGTTTTTCATGAAATAAACACAATAGGTGTACCTAAAAGAAGGGTGAAAAAGATGTCTTTACTCCAAGACTTAGAGTCTTTAACGTGCTGATTTGCTCTTCAAATCGCCAAGAGTTACATATGGAGTGAGAGCTTGCCAAACAGGCATGCTTAGAGTCCTTTTATTACCACACTCCTTGTAGGACAGTTCTTCTGTTGAATATAGATTTAGGTGGGACCTTCGTGAACCCTTTCCCAAATTAAGTGCTTGAAGCTCATGGATGAAAATATCAATGCTTGGATGAAAGGAGATGGGGTTGGGGTGGGGGGATGCTCATGGATGAAAATATCAATGCTTGGATGAAAGGAGATGGGGGGGGAAATGATGGCTGTTGGTGAACTGGGCTGCGCGGCAAGAGATGCTCATGGAGCAATGGCAGCGTGGGGCCAGCTAGCCTTTCTGACTGAGCATGCTCCAGGTGACTGCTGACTAGCAACTAGACACTCTTCTGGGTTAGGAAGCTCGACAAGGGAATGAGGGATGAATATAGCATGGCTGAGAGAAAAGTACTCTTGGCCTGGAACATCTCTGGTGGCCTCTACCCCAAAAGGCTAAATAAGATAATGAAATGATTCTTTTAAAGAGTCCCTCCCACCTACCCCCGACACACACCTGCCAAAGGTAATCCTTGAGGTGAAGGAATAAATGAAAAGTTAAGAGTCCTTTGTAAGAAGGAAATAATTAAGAAGGCACGGTGGGGAAAAGTTCCAAAGCGAAACTGAAGATGAGAAGTTGGAGGCTGGGGAGCCCAGAAACTGCACACAAAAGAGGTATAATTCACTTGACAGGATGGGGGTCACCTTGGCAGGCAGCAGAGAGTGGGCCTCAGTTATGACTTTCTGTAATGTTGACTAAGCATACAGAGTAATTCCTCTTGGCCTCCCCGGGGTGACCTCACATCCTGGGTCCCCAGCTCCAGAAGCTAGAAGGTGGCAGTGACCACAAAACTTTCAGCAGCAAGAACTAAGAGAAATGTGGGAGGGAGTTAAAGCATCTTTGTGTGTGTGTGACAACCAAGGTTGTACCAAGGCAGTCCTGAGTCTGGGGCAGAACTGTGTTCCTGAGGCTGATATGTCCAGGTATTCCTGCCTACCCCTCGGGAGCCCCAGGACCTAGTGCCTATCTCAGGAGCTCTGGTATTTTATTTTATCTTAATTTTATTTTGTCTTTTGTTTTTCAGCTTTATAGAGGTATAATTGACAAATAAAATTGTAAGATATCTGAAATATACAACCTGATGATTTGATTTATGTATACATTATGAAAATATTCCCCCCCATCCAGTTAATGAATACATTCATCACTTCACATATTTCCTTTTTTCTTTTCAGTTCTATTCTCTTCGCAAATTTCAATTATACAATACAATGTTAACTATAATCACCATGTTATACATTAGATCCTCAGACCTTATTTATCTTATAACTGAAAGTTTATACCCTTTTAGCAAACTCTCATTTCCTTCACCCCCAGCCCTGTGGCAACCACTTTCCAATCTCTGTTTTCATGAGTTTGACTTTTTTTTTTAAAGATTCCACATGTAAGTAATACCATGCAGTATTTGTCTTTCTCTGTCTGCCTTGTTTCACTCAGCCTGGTGCCCTCTAGCTTCATCCATGTTGTTGCAAATGACAAGATTTCCTTCTTTTTTAAGGCTGAATAATATTCCATCGTGTGTGTGTGTGTGTGTGTGTATGTGTATATCACATTTTACAACATTTTCTTGATCCATTCATCTACTGATTGACATTTAGGTTGTTTCCATACCTTGACTATTTTGAGTGATGCTGCAATAAACATGGGAGTACAGATTTCTCTTTGAGATCATCATTTTGTTTCCTTTGAATATATACCCAGAAGTGGGATTTCTGGATCATATGGTAGTTCTACTTTTAATTTCTTGAGAAACCTCCATACTATTTTCTATATGGCTGCACCAATTTACGTTCCCACCAGCAGTGCACAAGGCTTCCCTTTTCTCCACATCCCTCGCTAGCATTTGTTCTTTCATGTCTTTTTGATAATGGACATCTTAACAGGTGTGAGGTGGTATCTCACTGTGGTTCTGACTTGCATTTCCCTGATGATTAGCGCTGATGAGCACCTTTTCATGTGCCTGTTGCCTATTTGTAAGTTTTCTTTGGAAAAAATGTCTATTTAAGTCATTTGCCCATTTTAAAATTGGGTTATTTGGGGTTTTTTGCTACTAAGTTGTATGAGATCCTTGTATATTTTGGATATTAACCCTTTATCAGATATGTGGTTTGCAAATATTTTCTCCCATTCCATAGGTTGCCTTTTCATTTTGTTGATGGTTTCCTTTGCTGAGTAGGTGTAGTCCCACTTGTTATTTTTGGTTTAGTTGTCAGGTATTTTAAAGGGAACCTCTAAATTAAAGGCTCAGAACAACCTTTGCATGTTTGAAAATCTTACTGAAAGCTGGCTTCCTCGTGTATTAGCTGTAGTCAAGGTCCTGCCTTTAAGCACCTAATGTGGTTTAAATACTGCAGTCGGTGGCCCTCACTCTCCAAGGCTATAATGGTTGAGTCAGGAAAGCAAAATGAATGTCATTTAGGAGGCTTAGTTATTATTGGGTGATTGGCTCAACTTCATAGACAATTTATAAAGTGCCGACTCCAAGAGCTAGTGCAAGGCCCCTGTGCAAGACCTAATGCTAAAAAAAAAAAACAAAAAACCTAACACTAAAGCCCTTTAGCAAGGGCTAAAACAGAAAAGACAAGGTGAGATTCTGGGTCAGGATGACTGTAAATCTCTCTCAGATCTGCCACCTTATCAGGTTGGGGATATTCCCTAAACCCATGCAAAGTAAAGTGATAGAAACTCTAGCCCTATATTCCTCAAATTGTGGTCCATGGACCTCTAGTCTGTGAACTGATAAGAATGGGAAATGAAAGGAGGTGTTCAGAAAATTTTATAGCAATTTGACATTGTTGTGACATTTTATTGTATTTTATAAAATTATTGGTCCACAATGGATTTGGTGGGAAACACTGATCCTTCACTACAGAGTATTTGAGAAGCACTGCACTAACCTGAATGTCCCCAAGTCACTCTGGCCCTTAGTTATCAATGAGATCACATTAGCACACTGACCACTCACTGGTTCTTCCCTTAACATCCACACAGGCCCTTCCCTCCCCACGTTGTCCATGCAACCTGCACATCTGGGGGCTCCTCTGGAGACCGCCACCATTTGTTTCAGAGCCAACCTCTCCCCTAGGCATCCACAGATGGACACTCCATTGAGCACCTGCAGCCACTGTCAGGCCAGGATGCGTCTGTCCTCCCAAGTTTAGCCGGCGCCCCCTTCCTGTGCTCAGAGCTGAGCTGGGTGTCACTCGCCTGGCATTGCCTTCTTTCTCTCGAGATCAGTTAGACATGCAGGACTGTGGGGGCCGAGGGGCTCTTTTCATGGGATTTTCCTCCTTCATCTCTGGCCCCCGTAGCAAAGCACATCCACAAACAGCAGCCGCATGGATCTGTTGGCCCCTCACAGCCCAATTTCAAGTTCGAGCTAGCTAGCCCCCCGTGCATAACTACGTGTTTTCCAGTTTTCAGGGGTCTGTAAAGACCATTTCATTAACCATAGCCTTCATATGCTTTATACTTACATGCATGTTTCAATCTTCACTTAGGTCCCATAAAGCCCCTTTCAGCTCGTGACCTGAGAGCTGTGACCAATGACATGGACAGTGCGGGAAACAGAACTATAACCTTTACAGTTGTAAGTTCCCCTAGACTCGGGAGGTTGGTGCGAGTCAATTCTGACAACAGCACAGAGGATGTTTCCATGTTTATGCAGCATCTGGTGAGTCCTGACATCTGTCCGTGCAGCTGGGCAGGGCTGGGCGTCTCTACAGGGCGGACCCCTCGCTTGTCCTCATCCTGTGAAGCCAAGCAGACGTGCCCATTTGCCCAGGCAGTTACTCATTCCCGCTGTGCTGGTTTTAAAACCGGACACTTTGTAGTGAGCACAGGATGGAACACAATTGTCAGAAAGCACCAAGCAAATTCAAACACTGTGTCTAATAAATAAGAAGGGATCCTTTTATCACTAAAGATGAATTTAAAAGGAAACCCAAAGCAGAGTTGCAGGAGTAAATCCTACAGGGTATGTCCGTCCATTTATGCTTAATATGTAAAATTATATACATAATTTCATGTATTGTTGTGTTTATATAAATATGTGCATATGTAAGGAGAGGGTGTGTATTTAAGCTGCACCCAGAGCCATCTGTTTCCAACTTCACTGGTGCTTCACCACTACCACCATCCACATGCCCTCTTTTAAATACATAAGCCTTCAAGTCTTTTTATTTTTTAAATTTATTTATTTTTTACTTTTGCATCCTAGGAATCTGACTGACTGGTCGTGTTTGCTTCTATGTGATTTCATTTTCTAAATGTCTATGTGTCCAAACCATCTTCCTGCATATAACTTTTCTTGCTTGCCATTCAGCTTTCTTTTTCCATTCTTAAACTGTGTGTACAGGGATCTGATAGCTGATCTGTCTATAGCTTTACATGACTAAGGAATAAAAAATCCAAAGTCAAGTTTAGAGGAAATAGCCAGAGTAAACCACATGTCTGCCCTTTAACCGTTGAGCCATTTTTCTCCAGGGTGATGTGGCAGAATTGAATTTAGCTTTTGCTCTGCTATCGCCTTTGTCTGGGGTGCATTTAAGGGAACAGATTGTGAGGTTAGCAGAAGTTCTGAAAGTGACACTGAAAAGAGGAAGTATAAATTCTCTAGTTCACAGATGAACTCTGGAGGAAGAAAAAAGGAATTAGGGTGAAAACTGCATTGTGTGTGGGAGCTTAATGTGCCCAAAGGCATCAAAACCTGCCCAGGTTCAGCTTACATTTTGAATACTAGCAAGAATGATTGTCAGTCATATTAAGATGCCTTACGTCTAGCCCCAGTTCTTTAAAAAATATATGTTTTTTTTTGATGATGATCATTTTGAGCATTAGTTTCCACTACTTTTCATTGCAACTATATAATATTTTAGATTAATATGGTCTAAATAGGCTTTAGTGGATAGGGTAGCCGAGATCCACTAGGTTATGCTGCAGTACCAAACAACTCCCCAGTCTCAATGGCTTACAATAGCAAAAGCCTATTTCTCACGTATGTTGTACATGGCCTGCGGGCTATCTCTGTCCCTTATTCCAGGGTCCACGTTGAAGGAGAAACCCCTCTCTTGGGCATTGCTGTATTTGCAGCAGGGGGCAAAGAAGTGATGGTGGAAGCAAGTGACAACTCTACACCTTTATGCTCGGAAGTGCCACGTATCACTGTGCTCACGTCTCATTGACTGAAGAATGTCACGTGAGCAAGCCTGGTGTCAGTGGTGTAGGGAAGGAGAACCATCTCATAGGGAGGAGACACTGAAACAATAGAACAGTCCACCACGGTGGGCTGGCCTGGTAATCACGAAATAGTTTATGGTGCACTGAGAGTACATATTCCTGTAAAAACAAACTGCCCTCACAGGCAACACATTTGTCAGCAG
>NW_006797357.1:1371690-1371869 GCF_000442215.2 Lipotes vexillifer
AGGGCAGGCAAAGTCTTGATTGATTGGAATCCAATTATTTTAAGGTTTTATTTTTCCTCTCATTATTCCTTCTACTTTACGAACCAAGAGGCGAGTGTCAAGAAAATATATCATCGGGCTTCCCTGGTGGCGCAGTGGTTGGGAGTCCGCCTGCCGATGCAGGGGGCACGGGTTCGTGC
>NW_006797357.1:1372087-1377845 GCF_000442215.2 Lipotes vexillifer
AAAAAAAAAAAAAAGAAAAAATATCATCAATGGCAGGTGGTAGTCTGTGGGTGATGTGTTGCCTTGGGGCTCAGGGCTGTAAAGGGCCTGCAGAGGGGTGTCTGGGATGAGGGGCATTAGAACCCACTGTCGGTCCTCGTGGAGGCAGGGGCAGGCTCCAGTGTGGAGGCACAGCCTGGGCAATGTCACAAGCCAGGCGTGGTGAGAGAGGAGTGTGTTCTCCTTCTCGAGGGGACCAGGAAAGCAGCCCTTCTCACCACACACAGCCCTTTCCTCTCCAAAGCATGCTGTACCAGCGGCCTGGCCCAGTGCTTTGACTCAGGGGACAGAGGAGAGCCCCTTTTGTGGGATACGAGGCATCAGACTGCATATCAGGCCGTTTATGCAAGTGCATTCCTGGATGTGACAATTCCTGTCTCCCCAGAGCAGCGTCTAAGACACATTTCGAGTCCGTAGGAATTCAGCACGGCAGCCCACGCTCTCTGCCTTTGGTGTGTGAGTGTGGAGAGAGAATATAATTTAGGAACTGGGCGCCTTGTTGCTGCTCTTTGATCCACTGCTGACCATTGATGACTGAGGACAGTGCCTTGGCCTCTAAGGTTGGAAGATCTGGATTAACTCTATGAGTTACGGCAAATGACATATCTTTTAATCCTCAGTTTCCTCATCTGTAAAAGGGGGAAAATAGTAGTAATGACAATTGAAATCATTTTGAACATTCCGCATGTCCCAGGCGCCATTCTAAGCTTTGTTCTATACTACTCATTATGTCACTTTACAGGCTTGGATCCTAAAGCACAGGGAAGTTAAGCAACTCACGCACCGCTACACAGCTCAGAAGTGGCAGAGTCAGAATTTGAACTCAGGGTCTCGACTACTTTCCTCTTGGCCATAGTGAATTAACACAGAAAGTGAATACAAAACATTTAGCACACAGCCCCTCATGTAGCAGATGCTAAATAAATAGTAGCTAAGGCTGTTGTGATTATCTTTTTGCCCTTGAAAATGTGAGAGGTCCCTTTCCTCTCATAGTAGCCAAAGGACTAGTTTCACGGGGCAGGCAATTTTCTGGGACACTGGAATTGGCTGCTGTGTTTACCCTAATGTGCTGCAGTGATTTAGTGATTGGAAATGAGGTCATTAGAAGAAAATGACATTTACTTCACCCTGTAACCTGCTTACTGTTTCCCTTTGTTGGAGAGTCCCTGGTGTTCTGGAATACATTTCCTTGAGTGATGACGAGAGGAGGTGGCTGAGGAAAATGTCAGGTGACCTCATGCCTGGATTCAGCAGGGGCCGAGCACAGGCTGGAGACACCATGAGGCCTGGGGCTGGGGCAGCTCCAAATATCCCACCCAAGAGGGTCAGGGCAAGGAAGACCCCGTGGCAGGACTCCACACCAGAGCAGCTGAGAGCTGCTGTACAAAGTTGAGGTGCTTTTGCAGGATATGTTTGGCTAAATTTCTAAACTTCTATGAATAAATTTCATTGAAATACCCTGTCTTCGCTTCCACTTCAGTAGTCATGAAGAACATCAGTCATGTGGGGAGAGGAGAATGTGCAGAGGAAACTCTGCAAGGATATAAACGCAAATGCTAACTCTGGCCCTTTTATTGTGTGTGTTTTTTTAAGTACCAAAATATCACGCACTTATTGTAAAAATAAAATTAGAAAACAGTAAAGCAGAAAATTCATATTGAAAAAGACTAGGGCATCATCAATAAATTCAGTACAATTGGTGTTCACCTGAAGGCGTTCCAATTCTGTTTAGCTTGTGTGTTCAGAAGGCACATTTTAATTTGTGACTTGGGAATAAGAAGAAGAAACTTATCATCTCCCTGACTTTCCTCTTTTCAGGTCCTGTCTCCTTCACATGCAAATGGAATGTGAATCTTTTCCTAAAATCTGCAGTTTTATGGCCTGTGCCAAACAGGACCTTTGTCAAACTGTCAGCCATTTTATGATGGCTCAGTTTCCTCCCCAGCAGCTCCAGAACATTTTGGGTAGTAAAAAAAAGGGTGGGGCAGGTTTTGGAGGCAGTGAAGATGATGAAGACATTTTTTCTGAAATTACTTAACAAGGACATTTATTGAACACATATTATGTGCTTTGACTAGTCCTCTTTAGTCTAGTTGGTGAGAAGAGATATTAACAGAGGAAACAATTTTCATCGTAAAAGGAGCTCAGAGCTGTTCAGCCATGCTCATGTAATCAGATGGCTTCAATTGCTTTTTAGCTTTCTAGATCAGTTTTTCTAATTTCAAGAGTCAGTTCCAGCCCATAACGTGCTAAGTGTCCAAGGGGGAGAGTGCTTTAGGCACCTGATGGTTGAGTCCTCTTTCATACCTTTACCTTAAACGACTAAATTCTTTCCAGCTCTCTACCACCCTCAGCTGGGGGAGACAAGAACACCATATCATTTGCACATAAAACCTATACCCTTTTTTGCTTTTGATGGATAAACAAAAATGACCATTTTTTTGTTTTTGTTTTTTTCCGCTATAGCTGTTTTCATATTTAATCATGATTATTTTTCTTATTGAGGTATAGTTGATTTACAGCATTGCACCAGTCTCTGCTGTACAGCAAAGTGACTCAGTTGTACACATGTATACATTCTTTTTTTATATTCTTTTCCATTATGGTTTATCACAGGATGTTGAGTATAGTTCCCTGTGCTATACATTAGGATCTTGTTGTTTATCTGTTCTAAACGTAATAGTTTGCATCTACCAACCCCAAACTCCCAGTCCATACTTCTCCCTCCCCCACTTCCCCTTGGCAACCACAAGTCTTTTCTCTATGCCTATGAGTCTGTTTCTGTCAAAAATGACCATTTTAATCAGTGGCTCTGGATGGTTATAGCTTGTGAAAGAAATCTAGATGTTCTCCATTATGCTTAATATCATCCTTTAGCAAAGCGATTGTGGGGAAAACATTTGTTATGTTATAGCTCAAAATACTTTCTTATCCTGGAATAAATTCATGATTTTCAAACCATACCGTATCAACCTACGAAGATAAACATGTAACATCTTGTTTTTCACCATAATATTACATCTGCCTAAAAGGGAAAAAGCTAAACCACAAAAATTTGTGCTGAAAATCTTATATCCTGAAGAATTAAACATACAAATACACAGAGAAGGTGAATCATCAAATTTTAAAATGAAATGAAAGCTTTTTACAAATTTAGAGAAAGTATTGTTCATTTCAAAGAATGTATGAACAAAGCACATACATTGAATTCTCTAAAGCACTAATCTCTTCCTTGTAGAGCACAAGGCTAATTGAGTGATTTTTATTCCAGCACTTGTTTAGATAATTTAGAATCATTAAAAAGCAAAGTGTTCTGGTTTTGAGGTTTATGATGCCTGGCCTTTTTGCTTTTCCACAAAGCCAGTAATTGCATTTTAGCCATTGTGCTGTTGTGCGTAGATCATCCATCTTCGTCTCTGCCTGTTACTGCAACACAGATATAGGTTTCCAGGATCACATTTAGAAAGTAATATAATCGATTCTGGGTTATGAATTTTTTCTAATTACCCCCTCTTCTAGACTCTGAAGACAACACGTACATTTTAAGAAATTGCAAACACATTTCCCATAGGACAGAAGCCGATTTATTACAACTTAATGGAGAGTGCAATGGGATCATTAAACTTTGGCCCTTTACTTTTCTGAACAGAGAAGGATAAGTTTCTTTGTGTTAGTGATCACTCCTGCCCCACGTCCCCACTTTCTTGGGGTCTCTTCAGTGACAAGCTCAATGGCAACTAGACTCAGTAGTCATTTTGAACATTTTCCACTAGGTTTTTGTTTTGGCAGTTTTGTTTTGGCCCTTATGGTTCACTGAATTATATGCTAGCATATTTTTCCGTGTGCAGAAATTATTGTATTGCACTGTCACTTAGTCACCTATTCATTGTTCCAAAAAAATGGGCTGCTGTGTCCTAGTGCAATGGCTTTGAATACCCAACAATGTTTCTTTCTCTTAAACTGCTGGTTCTTTCTTTGAAAAAACAGAACCAAATCCCATTTCAGTGAATGTGGTTTATCCTTGCTCCTCGTAGTAATTTCCTAAGGCTGCTGTAATAAATTACCACAAACTTGGTGGCTTAAAACAGCAGAAATTTACTATCTCATAGTTCCGGAGGCCAGAAGTTGGAACTCCATTTCACTGGGCTGAAATCAAGGTGTCAGCAGGGCCATGCTCGCTCTGGAGGCTCTAGGGGAGAACTCTTTCTTCCTTCTTCCCTCTTCCAGCTTTTGGTAGCTGCCAGCATTTCCTGGCAGGTGGCCCCATCACGCCAATGTCTGCCTCCATGGTCACGTCGCCTTCTCCTTTTCTGTCTGTATCATGTATCTCTCTGCCTCCCTCTTGTAAGGATGTATGTGATTGCAGTCAGGGCCCACCTGGATAATCCAGGATACTCTTCCAATCTTAGGAACCAATCTTAAATTAATCACATCTGCAAAGTCTTTGGCATGTAAGGTAACATTCACAGGTTCAAGGGATTCAGACCTGATATCTTTGGTGGACATTTTTAGCCTACTACATTTATATATAACAAAAGCAAGGTGTCCCATACTCTTTTATAATGAATCACCTCTTACATGATCTCACTTGGTAGTTTTTAAAGAGCTCCATGCATGTAATGGTATAAGGCCTATGAGAATCTATATCTACTTTCATATAAATGTGGATTTGGACCTCTCTGCCAGGTAGGGCTGTAGATGGATATATTGCTAGGCTCCTTGAAAAGCTTTTTGTTCTAATATTTTTATGCAGAGACTGACCCAGTATGGAGGGGCATGGATAATTATTTGGGCCTGGTTTTCAATTGCCCATTTCTAGCTGGAGATTTCCAGATATCACCATTTAGGAACTTAAGTTTCCTAAAATGCCTCTTCTATCCATTTCCACTAAGGGGAATTATTCCTGGGACTTACCCCAGTCCCATCTTGTTTAGCCTGATACCTGGGCACCCTCTAACCTGTGGCACGCTGGACTGCCCCGGATTTCTAACCTCTTCTGGGAACCTTGAACTCTCCAGGCCCGGCTGCTCTCTGCAAACATGGTGGTACCAGTCCTGGTGGAAACAAGAAAGGGCACACAGAAAGGAGTCATTTCTCTGAGCTCATCGTTCAGGAGCACAGGAGCTTGTTGTTTTCCAAATCTTAGCCTTTAGGACTTTTCCGTTAACCTACACGGAACCTCAGAGACTTTATCTTTTTGAATGGTTTGGCTTTCTGCAGTCTCCTTTCCCCATGATTATCTGCCCAAGATAGAGATTTTTTTGGCCAGCTATCTTTCCCTTGCTCCTTCTGGCCAATTATTGTCCTGCTAGAGACTTGGCCCTTCGGCAAAGCCATCACGTTGTGGAGAATCAAGCGAGTGGACTGCGTGTCCCTCCCTTCTCCCTCCCTTTTCACCCAGTTGACCCTACGATAATTTGGTTACTCTCTTCTCCAATGGGAATTTAAAAACTGTGATTGACTTTTAGGCCCCGCTCTGGGATAGATCAGTGTAAAGGACTCATGTTCTGGTTTTCTTATCAGGATTATGGGGGGTTATATTTAGAAAGACCCCTGGAATGAAGATATAATCCAGAGCTTTCTAGCCCTGCGTTTTGGCCAAGCTTGACAATTTTATTCTCCAACACTCAGTTCTGACCACATGTACTTTTAGACAGGAATTGTCCTCAGCCTGGAGCCAGGTGGAAACTCCTTTCCCCTCATTCCTACCCTCTTTCCC
>NW_006797357.1:1377855-1382173 GCF_000442215.2 Lipotes vexillifer
TCCTATGAGAAAGTCTACCTGATCTACAATGGCAGTTGTGAAGAACTGGAATACAACCTTCCCTTAACTTGCCATTTGTTAATAGATACAATATGTGGAGCTATTTCTTTGAATCCTTAAAAGCTCTGGCCAATAGTGACTGTGTCCTAGACAGGCCAGACTACCATGGCATTTGTCTGCCCTAGTCATACCTACCAACTGACTTTCCCCATTACTAGACTCCTTGGGGTTGGAGAGCATGTCTTGTGAATTTCTGGTTGACCACAGTCTCACTGAGCTTTCCACACTTAGGTACAGTGCAGTGGAAAAAGTATGAACTCTGGAGTCACACAGGACTAGATTAAAAACTGGGTTCTTGCACCTATTGGCTAGAGTGAATTATTTAAATTTTCTGAGCCTCAGGTTTTTTAAAAATATGTCAATGGACACAACAATTCTTGCCTAAAACAAAATTAAATAAAACGAGTTACATAATGTGCCTAGCAGAGCACAATTAAAGTTAGGTATTGTCAGTGTGTTTTTGTTAAACGAATGGGTAAGAAATGTCTTGGATTGCCTTATTTCTACTGCTTCATGATGTAAATGTATACTTTATAATTAAATTTTGTAAAGTGCTTTTCAAGTAGATTATTTATTCATTAAACAAATATTTATTGAAATGCCAAATGTAGAATGGTGAACTAATATGCATTTACAAAGCAACTGGAAGTAAGCTTCTGAACTATGTGCCAGGATTCCAGCCTACAAATTCCTTTGTTTTATGGGAAAATATTTATTTTATTAGGCATATTTTAGAACTTTCTGATTGCTTAATATTCTCATGCCATGATTCACTATAAAAATGAGTATAGCTTTCCAACTATAAGGAATTGGTTAGTGAGGACTTAGATCCTTTCTTGAAAGACCTAGAAATGCCCAAGGCCTGCCATTTTGAACATTGATATGGCAACAGACCAATTAGGTCAAATGCATATCTACAAGTGAGATATTATTCTATATTTTAGTGCATAAATGGAGGCTCAGTGAGGTTAACTGACTTGCATAAAATCCACAGAGCTGGCAGTTGGTAGCATTTGTATTTGACTTTAGGTCTGATCAATCCAAGGTTCAAATTCTACTACACTCCTATACTTAGATTTTTATATTAATGAATGTCCTTTTCCTTCTTGGAGGAAGAACGGTAGTAATTCAAGCAGTTGGAGCCAAAATGGCCCCAGTAATGTGCTCTAAAGAAAGAGCTCTTATCTACAAGCCTGAAGATCTGGGTTCTGGTCCCATCTCTGCTCCCAGCTAACCCTGCCACTGGGGGGAGGGAGAGGAATTGAAACCGAGAAGGACCCTTGGGGCCCCTGGGCATGGAAGCCTTTTTTGTCCTCTGTTTTTTGTAAGCAAGACTCCAGCCTCCACGACCTTCCCTGAGTTCCAAAGGGCAGATATGAACAGTTGCTAATCAAGGGAGGTGCAGCCAAGAAACCACCTGAGGCAAGATTAAAGGGACCAGAGAAGCTCATCCAGATTAGGAGACAGGAGACCACCTGAGACAAGATTAAAGCATCACAGGCCCTGCACACACCCTAATCCTGTCAGCAACCCCACCCTTGAGCTATTGCTATAAAACTCTTCATCAAATCCTCCCAGGTTAGGACACATAGTTTTTGAGGGCAGGAGCCCACTTGGTCCCCCTTTGCCTGGCAAAGCAATAAAGCTATTCTTTTCTGCTCCACCCAAAACTCTGTCTCTGAGATTCATTTCGGCAGAGAGGCTGAGCTTTCAGCATCAGAATTACCTGGAATCCCACCTTCTCTGAGCATCTCAGTAGCCTCTCAGCTGTAAACTTTGACCCGTCACACAAAAGTCAATAGGGTCCCTGGCCATCTGAGAGCCAAATATGTCTCTTTAGCCTCAGACAAATGTTTTTCTTTGTGGTTCTATAGGAATCAAGGGACGATCCAAGGGATGTTATCATATTATCCCTTCTAGTAAAAGCACTACTCTGAGAAGGTCTAGGACTTGGAACCACATATCCACCCATTCATAAGTCAGGTAGGAATACAGCCTCATTAAAGTCCTAGAGAAATGGACCAAGCTGGAGGTGGTGAAGTGTGGACCATGCTGGGATAGGCAATAACTACTTCTTGATTTCTTAGTGCCCAAGGCATTTGTGGGTTCCTTCTCCCATTCTGCATGTACTGAGTCATCAGAGAAAAGGGACTATTGGTCCGTTCTTGAAGTTGGTATAGTAAGACACCATGGGATTTACTTTTTTAAATTATTATTTTAACTTTTTATTTTGAAATAATTTCAGACTCAGAACAGTTGCAAAAGAATACAAAAAATTCTCTTATGCTATTCATCCATATTCACCAAATTTTAGCATTTACTGCCTTTGATCTATCTTAGCTTTATCATTCTCCCTACACACACACACAACTTGAAATTTTGAGAGCCAGTTGCAAACATGATGCCCCCTTACTACTGTATTTAGTAATATATTTATATTTATTTACCTCTATATTTAGTACATTTATATTTAGCTCTGTATCGTTCCTAAAAACAAGGGGCCATTCTGTTATATAACCACAGTATAATTTTCAGCAGCAGGAAATTAACACTGATACAATGCTACTTTGTAATCTATACACCTTAGTCAAATTTCACAAGTTGTTTCATTGAATGTCCTCCATAGCAAAGGAAAAACCCATAGCATAAAACATAGCATTTAGTTCTCCGGAGCCTTTGTCTCCTTTAATCTGGATCCATTCCGCAGTCGTGTTGACTTTTGTGACCTTACCATTTACTGAAGAGAACAGGCCAGTTATTTGTAGGAAGTCTCTCAGGTTGGTTTTATCTGACGTTTCCTCATAATTCAGGTTATGCACTGGGGGCGGGAGAGCCATGAGAGAGGCTGGGTTCTTCCCAGAACTTCCTGTCAGGAGGCACTGGTGCTCGCTTTGCCCTGTCACTGACGGTGATTTCTTTCATCAGTTGGTCAAGTGCTGTCTTTTAGGTTTCTCCACTGTGAAGGTTGTATTTTCCCCTTGGAATTCTATAAGTATCTGTGAGGAGATACCTTAGAACTATCTAAATATCCTGTTTCTCATCACAGCTTAGCTCACTAGTTTTAGCAGCCATTTTAGGATTCTTGCCCGAGGCGTTTATTACTAGTTGGTTGCCAAATGGTGATTTTTCTAGTTTTCTGTTTTTCCTTCTACATTGGAATTCTGCACCATTGTATTGCTAATGACATTCCAGAAAGACTCTAAAAGAGAAAATATCTGAGCTAATCTAAATCCATAGGAAATAAAAACACCCCTCTCCCCTCTCCTTAATCCCAGAGCCCAGGTATTCTGCTAAGTGGCTTATCTGTCTATATTTAACACAGTGGAAGTATGCAGAGCTGTTGGAAGTTGTTCCTAAGGCTGCTTTCTATTTAAGGTAACAAATAATTCCTAATCTTCTCTGAGAACCTTCTCTCCTCAGGTTGGCCCTATACTTTTTTCTCATAAAGTCTTGGTCTTATTATTTTCCCTTTCCTGGCCCTCACCCACACACACACACACACACACACACACACACACACACACACACACACATACACACCGTAAAACCTGACTCTTAAAGCTGGTGAAGTTAAAGCTGTTTTCTAAACATTAGAGACTCTACTCACCTCAAACCTCTTTCAGGGCAAGACTGGCAAGTTGACATTCCAAAGGCACCCTTGCTCCCTTTGACTTCTAGCTCAGCACTTTCAATTACCTGCTATCCCGTCTTAAAGCTCAGACACTCAAGGTGAATCTAATTCATTTCTCTCTCACACTCTCCCATGTAAAATAAGTCACTTTGTTTTCCACAGTTCCTCACTCTTAAAATGACTTTTCAAAAATAGAACCTAAAACAGATCTCTCCTCCGCTAGGCTCCTGAAATACAAAACTAGGCTTAAGACTCTTCCCCAGTTACTTTCCTCAGAAGATTTCTGACCTTCATCACCACTCTTCCCATCTATGAAAACCATTCTTTCCCTGGGACAATCATTCTCCTTACAGTAGATATCAGAAGACCTTAGATTATTCTGATAACTTGTTATATATAGTTTTTTAGGGAAGCTAATTTTCACTTAACACCAAAGGAGCAATGAGCGCGAATGACCTGCATCCAAGAAAACCTTCCCTTCTGGTTAATAGACTCTGTTACTTTTTTTTTTTTTTTTTTTTTTGGGAACCGGGGCCTTTCATTTTTGTGGCCTCTCCCATTGTGGGGCGCAGGCTCCGGACGCGCAGGCTCCGGACGCACAGGCTCAGCGGCCATGGCTCACAGGCC
>NW_006797357.1:1382324-1433314 GCF_000442215.2 Lipotes vexillifer
CTCAACCACTGCGCCACCAGGGAAGCCCTCTGTTACTTTTAATATTAAGAAACTGGATCTCTTTTGCCCTATAATGTTATGACTCTTAAGTATAATGGGAACCTTTAAGGAACCATCCTCTGGTCTGAAATCCATGGCACACTCACCCGCTTCTAGGAGGAGGAATATATTTATGATTGATCTTTTGTCATAAATCTTAAGCTAGGAATAGAAATGGTAGATCTACTAAATAAAACTGACTTTATTCCCCAGGAGCTTCTGGGGAATTAAGTTACTAGTTAGTACCAGAAATTACTATCTTTGGAGAAACTCCAATTTCTCACGAGTAACCTTGCTTTTTCTATTAGGAAATATTGAGAGATGATATATTCTTCTCCCCACTTAAAATCCCCAAGTGACAGCACTTCCTTGCTTTATCCTTGAATGGGATAAGAAACAAAAAATCTCCTCAACAACAGTTTTGGCCACTCTGGGAACATAGATCTTTTCAGATCTTTTCTTCCATGAAACTCACTAGTCAAAAGCCTTTTTGGTTCTAGATACATCCACTGTAACAAGCAGAGAGTCAGAGCAATGCATCACCAAACCTCTGTTAATTAATACAGTACAGTCATCGCTACATATCTGCAGGGGATTGGTTCCAGGACAACCGCCCCCTCCTCCCCCACCGCCATGGGTACCAATATCCGAGGATGCTGAAGTACCATATGTAAAATGGAATAGTATTTGCATATAACCTACACACATCCTTCTGTATACTTTAAATCATTTCTAGATTACTTACAATACCTAATACAATATAAACGGTATGTAAATCCTTGCCAGCATGTGGCAAATTCCAGTTTTGCTTTTTGGAACTTTATGGAATTTTTTTTCCAAATATTTTTGATCCACGGTTCGTTGAATCTGTGGATATGGAACCTGTGGATATGAAGGGCCATATTTCCGATACTGGCTGATGAAACAAACTCACCTTCTCTCTAAATTATGTGATAATTTATCCTCGGCACGTTTGACGTGGACACTCAAGTATTTCGGCAGAACCTACCTGTAAGTTCAGATATTATAACAGGTAGCAGGTCAGAAAAAGATGTGACCTATAGGAATTAAGGGTCGAATATTTACTCTCTAGCCTTCCCTTCTGTGGTTGCAGTTTTAGAACATTCAGTCACTGCTGTTGAGCGAAGGACTGCCCACATGGTGTCTGGACAACACAACACTGGGTAGAACCCATCTCCATCCGATGAGATAATAAGGACATTGATAGGCCACAGGCATTAGGGACTTGGATTACGTCTTGAAAAATATCTTAAGCCAGGTGGGGCAGTTTGAAAATCAATGAAAATAATACCTGCAATGGAATGAAATACATCATATATTAAAATTCATGAGTTGATGATTTTTTTTTTTTTTTTTTTGCCGTATGCGGGCCTCTCACCATTGTGGCCTCTCCTGCTGCGAAGCACAGGCTCCGGACGCGCAGGCCCAGCGGCCATGGCCCACGGGCCCAGCCGCTCCGCGGCACGCGGGATCCTCCCAGACCAGGGCACGAACCCGCCTCCCCTGCATCGGCAGGCGGACTCTCAACCACTGCGCCACCAGGGAAGCCCGAGTTGATGATTCTTAAACAAAGAGACCAATGTTTGGAGATTGGAGCCAGTTTTCCTCCTGAAAACTGATATATAAAGGGAAAGAATCAAACACTTATCCTGTCTTTCCTGCGTGAACTGTGCAACCAAATAGCTGATAAGAGAAGGTTCTTTATAAATGGAATTACAGATAAGAATGAAGAAAGAATGATAAGATAAATAATATCAGTGTTTTGCCACTACAAAAATAATGAGTTTAGGCAATTGTATCAATGAGTATGTAAAACTATTAGTTGATAGGCTTATGGGGAACTTTAAGATAGTTGGATCAATCTGGCAGCACTTGAAGCCACTTATCAATCTTAACACATCCAAAAGAGAAGCAGCCCAGCATTATTTTGCCTTGCGATGCAATGCAAGAGGAAATATACAATACAACATGTAAAAGATTCTTACCAAAAAATTGAACTTGATTCTTATTAAGTCTCTAGATTTAATATAGGAAATATAGGGACCAGAGGAACATGCTAAACAACACCATATGGATGGAATCAGCAAAATCCAGAATGTAGGAAACTCAAAAGACAAAGAACCCAAGTTCTTCAGCAAATAAATTACAAGAAAAAAAAATTAGAGAAAGGGAACCTATAGTTTAAAAGAAACCAATGAGAAGTACCAAACAAATGTGAGGTGTGGATTTAGGATCCTGACTCAAAGCAACTATGTTTAAAAAAAAAAAAAAAAAGACATGTACTAGACCACCAGAGATATTTGAACACTACACTAACTGAATATTTGAAAAAAGTCATCTTTTACTAATACTAGAGCATTTACAGATGAAATGATATGTCTGTGATTTGCTTCAAGATAATCTCGTGGGCAGAAACGTGGGTAGGCGTACATATGAAGCAAGATTGGTTGGGAGCTGGTAGTTATGATGGTGACATGGAAGTGAAGTTTCATTATAAACTTTTTATAATATATATACCTTAGGTATTAGTCATCTCAGAATCAATGTACTTTTCTTTCTCTGATAAGTAGATCGTTTTGGTAATAGAATCACTTAGGTTTGACCAATAAGTTAGCACACTTTTAATGTTCCTGAATTTGCATGGAAATGTGCAGTAGTTTGAGGAGGGGTAGAGTAAACCCTGAAAAGACATGTATCTCCTCCAATTAGGATATACATTAATTCTCGTATTATCCCTCAAACCAGGGGCTGATTTTTCTTACTATCTGGCCATATCAGTGAGCAGCTGATATTATACCAGCATGTAGACCGGGAAAATACAGGCTGGACTGCAGAAGCCTCTTTCATGTTCACAGTGTCCTCCCCACCAGCAGCTCTAGGCCCTGAGGAGTTTCCTATAACTATTTCATATGAAATTAATGAACCTGGTCGGCAGAGTCATCTGCTCGCACATACAGGTAATTCCACCATGATATGGTCAGTAACTTATCTCTAATTATTAAAGTAGGGACAATTTGGAAATACATCTTTTCCTTTTTAATTGTCAATGCCAATGTATCCACCTTTGAAAAAAAACTTATATGGCTATAAAAATTTGTTATTTCTTTACGTGTGCCCTTTCTCTGGGCCTCTGCTCTCTCCTCTCATATGCCTCAATAGTTGTAGTGGGCAAGGATGGCAAATTAGCTTTACAAAACTCTTATTTGTACCTCCAAATGGGGACTTCACCATGCCCATGACTGAAAACTGTTGATGGAAAATGAAAATAACAAATAGGGCAAGTTCTTAAAAGGAAAGGGGTATTGAAAGCTGCACCTGTTTCCATGGCAAGAGAAAGTGCAGGAGTAGGTAAGTTAGGAGATGAACACGTTATAAGTGAATCTCAAGGTTTTAAAAGTCTCTTACGTGAAATGTTGACTTAACAGTGTGGGCGTGTGTATTTAAAATTTACTTTCTTCGTATGCCTTGGGTAGCAGTGCTAATTCAGACACCAAGGTGTTGTGAATTATCCACTAGGACAGGCAAATCTGAGGGAGAAAAAGTCTTACAGCTGTCATTTGAAAATTCTAACGAGATGTCACTTTGGTCTTTACGTTTGTTTTTAACAGGAGCTGTTGTCAAGGAAGGAGACAAAGTTCTCATTGGCCAGTCTAAGTTGGATGCTTCCAACCTCTTATTTCAATTGCCCCAATTTCAGCATTCTTCATATGAAACTTGGTTCCAAGTTACATCTCTTCCTCACCATGGAACTATTATGGTTGGAGAGAGGAATATTACCAAAAGCAAACCCAATTTCTCTCAGTATGTAATTAATAAACTTGGAATCACATACCTTCACGATGACTCTGAATCACTAGCTGATAATTTTACCTTCGCCGTTTGGCCCAACCAAAAGAGCAAGTCCACCACTAAGCCAGAGGCTGACTTTCTTGAAGAGATGTTTAACATCACCATCACTCCTATAAATGACCAGCCACCAGAATTAAGGGCAAAAGGGCTTCAGTTGAAAGTTCTGCAGGGCAATAGGTTGGTTTTAGGACCTGAAAACCTAAAAATGGAAGATCCAGACAGTCCTCCAGAGGAGATCAGATATATGATCATCCGTAATCCTAATAATGGCTTTTTGGCAATGGCTCACCATCCACACATACCTGTTCAGCATTTCACACAAGCCCACATTGATAACCCTCAGGTGTGGTTCATACAAGATGGAAGCCCATTCTCCGGAGTGTTTTACTTCAGTGTGATCGATGGCCAACACCGCCCACTCTACAAGCTCTCCCACAAGGCCAGACAACCGTTCCCATCACCAGCGCTCACCTGTCAGCAGTGACCAATGGGAGGAGCCCCCACATCACGTACAAGATAACACGGCCCCTCCAACATGGGTATCTGCTCGTTGAAAACAAGGTGGTCATCAGCTTTGGACAGGAGGATCTGAATTCAGGAAAGCTCTCTTACCACATGACAGACCTCACTGCCTCAGAGGACCAGCTACGGTTCTTGCTGTTTACATCAGAAAGCAACCTGACAGGACAAACACTGTGCATCAGGGTGCAGCCTTGACTGCGGGTTATGTCAGATCTGACTGTTGCCAACAGAGTGGCCCATCAGCTGAGAAGAAAGGACCTTGATGCTACTGAGCTTGCTAATAGGACTAGCAGTGATCCCACATCTGAAGTGACAGAACCGCCCCGTCCATGGCAGACTTGTACGAAGAGTGGCCCGGGGCACTGCAATGGAAGACACGACTCTGTTCACTCAGAAGGATGTTGACCAAGGACTGTTGATGCTCAAGCCACACGCCAGTCTAACTGGCACCGATAGGCTGAATGACTCCTTCACGTTCCTGCTCAGGGCAGCCCACGTACAGCCAGTGACAGGTTGTCTCCCCTTCACCATAGTGCCGCCTGACCCCTTTCTTTTGCAGACATTTACCCCTGATGTTTCTTTACTAGTCACTGCAGATAACCTTGTGACGTCAGGTCTCTCTCAGGAAAAGCTTGTGGTTTCCTCAGGACCTACAGCACAGACGGGAACTCTGGGGAAGCTGACCCAGACCAGATGGCAGGAAGCAGATCCCTGGGGACGACACAGTGGTGAAGAGACCACTCTGGATGTCAAGGCCTCTCCCACCAGACTCATTTGGCCACCAGATGCCACCAAAGCCAGCCCTGGGCACCCACCCAGCCCAGGGAGGGCAGCCTCCTTCTGATAATCATGCCATTGACAGTGGTGGCTTCCTGCTAATAGTAACTGCAGTGGCCTTGTGTGTCTGGCTGCTGGGCCAGAAGATAGAAAAGGCAAAACCTCTTATTAAGCCCCAGATCAACCTAGAACCCACACCCCCAGGTCCTAGGCTGGAAAGGAGCATAGCTGTTCCCACTGTCACAGTGATGGCTCTTCTAAAAAGCTCCAACAGTCCTCCGGTCAGTCTTTTCAGGACCCCACAATGCGAGCACATGGAAAAATCTCCAGTCATTGAGCCAGTGGAAAAATGTGCTCCTTGGGAGACATGTGTGAATCTGGATCCTGACATGGTCAAGCTCTGCCGACAAACCAACCCAACATTGAGGCACAACCAGTACTGGGTGTAGACTGAGGGTGCTTGTTCCTTACTGACCACCTGCTGTGTGTCAGGTACTGGGATACAAAGACAAAGAAATGCTGGTTGGATCAACTGAGAAAAGCCCAGCCCTACCATCCCTTGGTGTTCTGTTGTAGCTCCATGGTTAGGTGTTGGCAGGTGTTTACTGTAACTTTTATACAGCACTCATGTTATGGGCTGTCCACAATGAGCTTTGTGTACCCTCTTCTGGACCTGATGCTCTGAGTGTACATAAGATTTTGCCACTATTTAGACCCTTTACCAAGGTGTGACAGAACGTGCTGGCCCGACTGCAGATTAACATGGGAGCTAGATTTAGTGGAGGAAGGCTTTGACTGTTTTTCGCTGAGGATTCACTCAGTGATTCAACGAGGAAGTACAAGAGCTGTTTCTGCAAGTAGGAGAGGTAATTTATCATATCAGTGAGTTTGTTTCTAGTGTTCTTCTGTAACGACTTTTCCCCCTTGGAGTCTCTAGCTTTGACTTCTTAATGCAAGAAATGCCTTGGTGCTCCAGATAGTACGATAGTTTGGCCCCCTTTGCAAGTATTCATTGAATACATTGAGTTTCATCAAGAGGCTGTGTCTATTCTGATTTGTAACATCAAGCCTATAGTACAAATATTATTTGAAGCCCTAAAGAATAGGTTTAATGCTATTGTGATACCTCAATTTGGCTTCACTTTACAATGAACTGAAATAATGGCAAATTTGTATTTGACTTGTCTAGTTGAGCCTACCATTGGCCGACTCAGCTTCAGTTTCTGTAATTGTAAAATGGTGACTTCAGTACTTCTATTAGTTAGGAATGCTTTGGGTAGCAAATCACAAGACATCTGCCACGAGTGGGGTTTAGGTTGCAGATTGGCAAACTTGCTCTGTGCAGGACCATATAGTAAAAATATTTTAGGTTTTGTGGGACACATATGGTTGCTTTTAAAAATTTTTTTAACAACCTTTTAAAAATGTAAAAACAATTCTTATTTCCTGAATGTGACCCACAGACCATAGTCTGCCAATCATTGGTTTAGCTAAGCAATAAAAGTGTTCAATTATTTCTACAAACAAGCAGCCTGAGGTGGACAATCTAAGGCTGGTTCAACAGTTCAAAGATGTCATTGAGAACTGAAGCTGTTTTGTTCTTTCTGCTTTACCTTCCTCAAGCTATTGGCATTTCATCCTTTTGTTTAGTTCCTTGTGATTGTGAGATGGCTGCTGAAGCTCCAAGCAATACAGTCCCACTCAAAAGCAGAAATCCTAGTGGGGGAAAAGGAGAGAATTTTTCTTAGAGAGGATCTTATTTATTATTATTTATTCATATTTTTTTAAGTCTTGAGGCCTTCCCAAATATTTCCCCCACTTTTTCATCTCATTGTCTAGAACTGAGCAACATGATTCCCATCCTTTGACCAACCATTGGCAAAGGGAAATGGGATTCACGTGACTGACATCTCTTCTGGGGCTGGGAGAGAATTCTGCCAGGTCAGAGATCAATGAATCAGCCCACCATGAAATTAGGGAAGGCTGGGAAATGACAATTAGATAGGCAATGTGTAGGATCTACTCTTCAAGTATTGAAATACTTGGGAAATTACTTAATCTTTCAAATTGGCATCTACTTTAATATCTCCTTTTCAAATTTTAATGATTTTCTTAAAGCCAGTGTTTCTAGCGTGGGGAGAGGAACTTCCCCCTAAGGGGCATTTGGCAATGTCAGGAGACATTTTTGGATTTCACAGCTGGTGCTGCTGGCATCTAATGAGTACAGGCCAAGGATGCTGCTAAATATCCAGCATTGTACAAGACAGCCCCCATGGCAAAGAATTACCTGGCCCAAAATGTCAATAATGCTAAGGTTGAGAAACTCTCGTTAAAGCCATGATGTAGAATTTTCTTGTATACCCCGTGAAGGATTAATAAACCCATTACCACGTCTAGGCAAAAAATTGTATTCTCAAAACAGAATGGAAGGGTGAACATTCCGTAGTATGTTTGAAATTGTTATTGGCTAATGGTAAACATGAACATTTTTTAGAGAATGCATTAAAAATCAAACAAAACTTGAACAGGCTCATTTCTTTATATTCCTTGCCTAAGGGAAAATATTTGCCTTGTGTTAACAGGTGGAGCACATCAGGAGAAAAAGAAAAAAAGGGGGGTAGGATATTTACAAAGGTAAAGATGAGGTCAAAGTGTCCCCAAAATTCTGATGCCCCTGATGTGTTCCATATGGAAAAGGCTTTTTCTCACCTTCTCCCTTTCTGCTCTTCTAGGTTGCTTTTCTCTCCCAACCCAATTTTAACTGTTCTTTGTGGAAACAGATTTCACAGTCTACAGAATAAATGGAAGCATAGCCTGTGTGGGCCTAGAGACAACTACCCTTGTCTTAGATCCTTGGATGTAATGCTACAGACAACTGTTGCCACCATCCCTGGCCATGGACAACTGTTGCTGAAGAAGACTTCTCTACTCCTGTTCCAAAAGTGATTCCCTCCTGCATTTCTGGATTCCTCAATTTTATATAGCCCCCTCAAGTATTTTTTTCTAATTGATCCCTTTAGAAAGGAGGAGGAATGAGAGTCTTAACCCAAGGTTGGCTTGATCACTGTGCAACTCAGAATTGTTCTTAGGCCTGTTCTAAGCAGTTGGGCCCTCAGAAGAAGCAGAATGGCAGTGCTTGAGCTTATACACAGAGAGAGAAGGCTGAGGAGCGTCTTTGCATCTGGTAAGTGGGCCTTTGCTCTCCCTTGACTGGGCAAGGAGAATACCTGTTCTTTGTGGAAGAGCCAGACATACTTGGCTCTGTGACCATGTTGGCCTCTTCCTTGCTTCAGCCATAAAATCTCTGGAGCTAGGACTACCAGCCTGGCCAAACAAAAAAGTCTGATTTCCTTCCTCATTTTCCTGTTAAATCTGCAACTCCAGGCAAATAAATTTGGTGTCCATATTGGAATGAGCCACACACAAATGCTTTAAAATGATAATTCACATTGTTTATGAGTGTGCCTGCTACAGCAAGAACATCAGTGTGAGATCCAGATGTCAAGAATCAGTCATTAATCATGTAATTCATATGGAGCTTGGGAAGATTTCTTCCAGAAGATCTGGGATAGTCTACCAATTTGCATATGGGTTCAATTTAAAAGGCAACAATGCCTATCATTTGGTGCTGGCTCAACTAAAACATGAAATAAAACATTTTGGCAAAGCCTTGTTTAGTATTGGAAATTGAAAATCAGTCCGAAATGGTTTCTCCCATATGTAGAGCTATAACTGCATAGTCCCAATTCTGAATTCATAACGAATTCAGTGCTTCTTAACAAATGACTGGTGATTTAATAAGTGGATACTAAGGGGTAATATCAGAAGAGTAGCTAATTTTGCTTAAGAGAAGGTATACTCTGGGGTGGGCTCAGAGTGGAGGGTCTAATGTTTTTCCATATCTGGAGGCTTTGGCAGATTCTAACCTTTCAGAGATCCTGCTTAGACAGTTGGGGGTCCTTCCTTAGAGTCGTGCATTAATTCGGTAAAATCGAGATGACACAGAAGCTGTTCTTCAGATTTCTGAGGCTAAAGTGGTCACATTTGGAGAGTGGGTGGTAGGTAATGGGACGTGATGGAATATATCAGATGACATTCCCTGAATTTGGGGATGGGGCTACACTACACACCTCCTGCATCTTTCAGAGGTGTTGTAATTAATAATGAGGTTTGGTTTGGACCTGCGTAGGGAGAGATGTGGGAATAAAAGTGGGCATGGAGCCCACTGTGTGGCATGCTGAACGCTGGAGACTTTGCTAGTCTGCTCAGGAACACCACTGGCTGTTTCGTGGGGACCTGGAAGAGGCTGCCTTCTCGTAGTGATCTGCAAACATTTATTAGTCACCTACTGTATGTGAGATGCTAGATAGTTGATACTGCTTCTAGATATTGAAGATGCAAGATTTTGTCCTGAAAGGAGCTTTTTGGTCTGTTTCCTCTATTGGCTCCTCCAGAATCACACAAGGAATGCCAGGAGAAAAGAGGGTACAGAAAGAGGACAAAGGGAGACAGAGGTTAGGAAAGGGCTTTGTGTTTTTACTTGAAGCACTCTTAGGTAAATGCTGCCTACCCAGTGGTGCAGCAAGAATCATGAAGCTCACTGGCCCATCGACCTCCACGTTTCTCAGCCCGACCTTGTATATTCTCACAAACCTAGTGACGTGGCAGTGTGGTTAAACGATAGACTCTGGGTCTGTTTTGGATCCTGGCCCTCTGCTTCCAAGCAGTGTAACTTTGAGTAACTTATTCAGTCTCTCTAAACTTTAGTTTCCTCAGCCAAAAAATGGGGATAATATTAGCGCCTGTCTCTTTGGGTTTTGCTAGGATTTAGTGATATAATCACTTGATGTTAATATCATCATCATCATATGTGTACAGTATTTTCAATGCATCAGGCACTATACAAAGTGCTACAGAGGAATTTTCTTACCTAGGGTTTTAATGCATTTTAAAAGAATTAACACATTAAGTCACTTGAGTAAACCAGAGGCTCATATTTTTAAGAAGAGGAGCTTCCCAAATGCTCATACTCTACCTACAGGCAGGGCTTTCCCCTTCATCCTTATGCAGAGCCTTGGCAAGAAAATGGATGAAGGAAAGAGCATGCCAGGAACACTCACAAGGGGCAGACTTGAGCTTGGAGGTGTTGATGGGTCTCTATCTTGTAGGGGGTGCTGAGCTGCTGATAAAATACCCTGCACTGTTCTCTGCCTATCCAAGTGGCCTCCAATCCCTACATCAACCAGCCTCTTGATTTTGAACCCCTACCTCCTCTTCTTCCTCCCAACCCAGTATCTTCAGTCATTCATGAGCCAGTAATTTTCAAGTCCAAAATTGGCAAAGGACCGACACTGAAAAAAAAATTAATATCCTTCCTTGGCAGAAAAAAAAAAGTACTGCTTACCATCACCGTGATTTCATTTCTAAGGTAAGGAAGGAATCTTATAATAAAGAAACTTATGGAAAAAATAAGCAGCTTTATGAAAAATTCTCTCCTTTTTCCAGACTTGACCTTGGCCTGGAAAAACCTTAGCACACACCAGCAGGGTCAGGAACCCCCCCCTGCCTTGCCTATGGATGTGTGGTCAGAGCTGAAGGAGAGGCAAAGAAGAGGGAACTCAGCCCCTCAATGTCAATGTGTCTTATGGAGATGTAGTCAGGAGTACGTGGTGTGTGTGTGTGTGTGTGTGTGTGTGTGTGTGTGTGTGTGAGTGAGGGTGAGGGTAATTTGCTACTTTGGAGTCCAGACAAGGCCAGCTTCATGGCCACGTACAACAAGTGCAGTCACACAGGGTCCACTCTCAGAAGGACCCTGGGCTTGACTTATGCTCTGCTGTCACCACTTGGAAATTCTAATAATTTTGGAAAAAACACCCCACATTTTCATGTTTCATTGGACCCTGAAAATTCTGTACCTGATTCTGAGACCTCACAGAACTTAGTTGATAGTTGTATCAGACACCTCTTAAGCATTGTTTCAAATTCTCTGAAATTGGCTTCCTCCTCTAACTATGGCTGAGGCTACCAGTTCCAGGTGTGTTCACAGCTATAAATGAGTGTATGGTGTGCCTTGTGCCTTCTACCCTGGGCCCCTCTGTCTTCACAGCATACCTGTGAGAACTTTTGGTTGCACACCCCGGAAGTAGGGAGGGTTAACTCCCCACAAAACAGCCCTTGGCCAGTGGCAAAGTGGAGCTGACAAATAAATACATCCCCCGTTCATCCCATGGGTAAACAGTTGTAAAATGCATTCTGTGAGGCTTCTTAGAGTGTCCAGAAGATTGAGCATAGAAACATTGGTATGGACACTTCCAGTCCTATTTATTATCCCTATCTGTCTCACAGAGGAGCCTTTGCTTTGGAGGAAACCTAGGCTAAAATAATAGTTCACATTCTCCTAGTATTGTGTGCTCCAGGACTATGGACCCTGGGGTTCTTGGTTTTTGCATGAGCCTTAGGCACACAGTTACCCTCTGGATTACTTGCCTCTAGGGACCACTCCTTGCAGGACCCTTTATCGGCAGCAGCTCAGGTCTGCAGGTGGGAGCCAGGAGGCTTTGTGCTGGTGGGAGCCTTGGCCATTTTGGTATCATGCTGAGAAACTAGGCTTTTCCCAAACCACCTTCTCGTTGAAAATCCCTTTACTTTTAATTACAGTCAGTCTGCTGGTCATGTTAGGTCCCAGAAACAATAACTTGCTCACCACAACTTTTAGCAAGTCCAAGATTTAATGCATTTTGTAATATTTTAAAAAGACTCCTTTGCATTTCATCTCAGCATTGCTTGTATTTTTGTATAGCAAAGACTACATCAGCACTTTAAAAAAAATTACAGCTTTATTGAGATATTTACATACCATACAATTCATTCAAAGCATATAGTTCAATAGTATATTCACAGAGCTGTACAGCCATCACTATGCTCAACTTTAGAATATTTTCATCACCTCAAAAAGAAGCCCTGGGGGCTTCCCTGGTGGTGCAGTGGTTAAGAATCTGCCTGCTAATGCAGGGGACATGGGTTAGAGCCCTGGTTCAGGAAGTTCCCACGTGCCGCGGAGCAATTAAGCCTGTGCGCCACAACTGCTAAGCCTGCGCTGTAGAGCCCATGAGCCACAACTACTGAGCCTGTGTGCCACAACTACTGGAGCCCACGCACCTAGAACCCGTGCTCTGCAGCAAGAGAAGCCACTGCAATGAGAAGCCCGCATACCACAACAAAGAATAGCCCCCGCTCGCTGCAACTAGAGGAAGCCCGTGTGCAGCAACGAAGACCCAAAGCAGACAAAAATAAATAAATAAAAATTAAAAAAAAAGAAAAGCCCTGTACCCATTGGCAGTCACTCTTCATTTATCCCCAAGTCCCTCAGTCCTAAGCAGCTACTAATATACTTTCTGTCTCTATGGATTTGCCTATTCTGGACATTTCATATAGATAGAATCATACAATATTTGGTCTTTTGAGACTGGCTTCTTTCACTTAGCATAATATTTGCAAGGGTCATCATGTTGTAGCAATCATCAGTTCCTTTTTTGTGGCTGTATAATATTTCATTGTATGGATATACCACATTTATTTATCCATGCATCAGCTAATGGACATTTGGGTCGTTTCCATGTTTTTTGGCTATTGTGAAAAATGATACTATGAATATTCATGAACCCGTTTTTGTGTGGCTATATGTTTTAATTTCTCTTGGATATATACCTAGAAGTGGAATTCCTGGGTAATATGGTAATTCTATGTTTAACCTTCTGGAAAACTGCCAGACTGTTTTCCAAAGTGGCTGCCACATTTTACATTCTCGCTAGCAATGTGTGAGGGTTCCAATTTTTCTACATCCTCAGCAACACTTATTATTTGTCCTTTTGATTTTAGCCATCCTAGTGGGTATGAAGTGGTATCTCATTGTGTTTTTTGCTTGTTTGTTTGTTTGTTGTTTTTGACTGTGCCATGTGGCTTGCAGGATCTTAGTTCACTGAACAGTGATCAAACCTGGGCCCAGGCCCTGGCAGTGAAAGTGCAGAGTACTAACCACTGGACTGCCAGGGAGTTCCCTCATTGTGATTTTGATCTGCATTTCCCTGATAACTAATGATGTTGAACATCTTTCCATTTACTCATTGCCCATTTGTATATCTTCTTTAGAGAAATGTCTATTCAGATCCTTTGTTAATTGCATTATTTGTCTTTTTATTCTTGAGTTATAAGAGATATTTATATATTATGGATAGTAACCCTTATCAGATATGTGATATACAAAATTTTTCTCCCATTCTGTGGATTGTCTTTTTACTTTCTTGATGATGTGCTATGAAACACAAAATGTTTTAATTTTGATGATGTCTAATTTATCTATTTTTTCTTTTGGCACTTGTACCTCTGATGCAGTATCTAAGAAAATATGTCCTAATCCAAAATCATGAACATTAATGCCTCTGCTTTTTTGTAAGAGTTTTATAGTTTTAGGTCTTAAAATTAGATCTTTGACTCCTTTTGAGTTCATTTTTATACATGATGTATATGGTGTGAAGTAGAGGTCCAACTTCATTCTATAGCATGTAGATATGTATTTGTCTTAGTACCATTTGCTGAAGAGACTATTATCTCTCCATTTAATTGTCTTTGCTCCCTTGTCAAAAATGAGTTGAACATAAGAGGTTATTTCCGTACTCTCCATTCTAACTTATTGATATTTATATCTATCCTTATGCCAGTGCCATCGTGTCTTGATTACTATAGTTTTGTAGTAAGTTTTGAAATTGGGAAGTGAGTTCTCCAAGTTTACCCTTCTTTTTCAAGATTGGTTTGCCTACAGATAACATACAAGGGAATCACTGTAAGGTTAACAACTGATCTTTCAGCAGAAACTCTACAGGCCAGAAGGCAGTGGCAAGATATTTTTAAAGTGATGAAAAGGAAAACCTACAACCAAAATTACTCTACCCAGCAAGGATCTCATTCAGATTTGATGGAGAAATCAAAAGCTTTACAGGCAAGCAAAACTTAAAAGAATTCAGCACCACCAAACCAGCTTTACAACAAATGCTAAAGGAACTTCTCTAAGTGGGAAACACAAGAGAAGGAAAAGACTTACAAAAACAAACCCAAAACAATTAAGAAAATGGTAATAGGAGCATACATATCAATAATTACCTTAAATGTAAATCGATTAAATGCCCCAACCAAAAGACACAGACTGGCTGAAGGGATACAAAAACAAGACCTGTACATATGCTGTCTACAAGAGACCTACTTCAGACATAGGGACACATACAGACTGAAAGTGAAGGGATGGAAAAAGACATTCCGTGCAAATGGAAATCAAAAGAAAGCTGGAGTAGCAATACTCATATCAGGTAAAATAGACTTTAAAATAAAGATTATTATTAGACTTTAAAATAAAGAGACAAGGAAGGACACTATATAATGATCAAGGGATCAATCCAAGAAGAAGATATAACAATTGTAAATATGTATGTACCCAACATAGGAGCACCTCATTATATAAGGCAAATACTAACAGCCATAAAAGGGAAAATCAGCAGTAAAACAATAATAGTAGACAACTATAACACCCCCACTTATATGGACAGATCATCCAAACAAAATAAATAAGAAAACAAGCTTTAAATGACACATTAGACCAGATGAACTTAATTGATATTTATAGGACATTCCACCCAAAAACAACAGAATACACTTTCTTCTCAAGTACACATGGAACATTCTCCAGGATAGATCACATCTTGGGTCACAAATCAAGCCTTCAAAATTTAAGAAAATTTAAATCATATCAAGCATCTTTTCCAACCACAACACTATGAGACTAGGTATCAATTACAGGAAAAAAATTGTAAAAAATACAAACACATGGAGGTTAAACAATACACTACAAAACGACCAAGAGATAACTGAAGAAATCAAAGAGGAAATCAAATAATACCTAGAAACAAATGACAATGAAAACACGACGACCCAAAACCTATGGGATGCAGCAAAAGCAGTTCTAAGAGGGAAGTATATAGCAATGCAATCCTATCCTACCTCAAGTAACAAGAAAAATCTCAAATAAACAACCTAACCTTACACCTAAAACAATTAAAGAAAGAAGAACAAAAACCCCCCAAAGTTAGCAGAAGGAAAGAAATCATACCGATCAGATCAGAAATAAATGAAAAAGAAGAAAAGAAAACAATAGCAAAGATCAATAAAACTAAAAGCTGGTTCTTTGAGAAGATAAACAAAATTGATAAACCATTAGCCAGACTCATCACGGAAAAATGGGAGAAGACTCAAATCAACAGAATTAGAAATGAAAAAGGAGAAGTAACAACTGACACTGCAGAAATACAAAGGATCATGTGGGCATATACAAGCAACTATATGGCAATAAAATGGACAACCTGGAAGAAATGGACAAATTCTTAGAAAAGTACAACCTCCCAAGACCGAACCAAGAAGAAATAGAACACATGAACAGACCAAACACAAGTACTGAAATTGAAACTGTGATTAAAAATCTTCCAACAAACAAAAGCCCAGGGCCAGATGGCTTCACAGGTGAATTCTAGCAAACATTTAGAGAAGAGCTAACACCTATCCTTCTCAAACTCTTCCAAAATATAGCAGAGGGAGGAACACTCCCAAACTCATTCTATGAAGTGACAATCACCCTGATACCAAAAACAGACAAAGATGTCACAAAAAAAGAAAATTACAGGCCAATATCACTGATGAGCATAGATGCAAAAATCCTCCACAAAATACTAGCAAACAGAATCCAACAGCACATTAAAAGGATCATACACCATGATCAAGTGGGGTTTATCCCAGGAATTCAAGGATTCTTCAATATATGCAATCAATATGATACACCATATTAAGAAGCTGAAGGATAAAAAGCATGTGATCATCTCAATAGATGCGGAAAAAGCTTTTGACAAAATTCAACACCCATTTATGATAAAAACCCTCCAGAAAGTAGGCATAGAGGGAATTTACTTCAACATAATAAATGCCATATATGACAAACCCACAGACAAAATCATTCTCAATGGTGAAAATCTGAAACTATTTCCTCTAAGATCAGGAACAAGACAAGGGTGCCCACTCTCATTACTATTATTCAACACAGTTTTGGATGTTTTAGCCACGGCAATCAGAGAAGAAAAAGAAATAAAAGGAATCCAAATTGGAAAAGAAGAAGTAAAACTGTCACTGTTTGCAGATGACATGATGCTATACATAGAAAATCCTAAAGATACCACCAGAAAACTGCTAGAGCTAATCAATGAATTTGGTAAAGTAGCAGGATACAAAATTAATGCACAGAAATCTCTTACATTCCTATACACTAACAATGAAAAATCAGAAGGAGAAATTAAGGAAACACTCTCATTTACCATTGCAACTAAAAGAATAAAGTACCTAGGAATAAGCTTACCTAAGGAGGCAAAGGACCTGTATGCAGAAAACTATAAGACACTGTTGAAAGAAATAAAAAATGATACAAACAATTTGAAAGATATACCATGTTCTTGGACTGGAAGAATCAACATTGTGAAAATGACTACTACGCAAAGCAATCTACAGATTCAATGCAATCCCTATCAAATTACCAATGACATTTTTCACAGAACTAGAACAAACAATTTTACAATTTGTATGGAAACACAAAAGACCCCGAATAGCCAAAGCAATCTTGAGAAAGAAAAATGGAGCTGGAGGAATCAGGCTCCCTTACTTCAGACTATACTACAAAGCTACAGTAATCAAGACAGTATGGTACTGGCACAAAAACAGAAATATAGATAAATGGAACAGGATCAAAGCCCAGAGATAAACCCACACACATATGGTCACCTTCTCTTTGACAAAGGAGGAAAGAATATACAATGAAGAAAAGGCAGCCTTTTCAATAAGTGGTGCTGGGAAAACTGGACAGCTACATGTAAAAGAATGGAATTAGAACACTTCCTAACACCATACACAAAAATAAACTCAAAATGGATTAAAAACCTAAATGTAAGGCCTGACACTATAAATGTCTTAGAGGAAAACACAGGCACAGCACTATATGACATAAATGACAGCAAGATCTTTTTTGACCCACCTCCTAGAGTAATGGAAATAAAATCAAAAATAAACAAATGGGACCTAATGAAACTTAAAAGCTTTTGCACAGCAAAGAAAACCATAAACAAGATGAAAGGACAACCCTCAGAATGGGAGAAAATATTTGCAAATGAAGCAACTGACAAAAGATTAATCTCCAAAATATATGAGCAGCTTATGCAGCTCAATATCAAAAAACAAACAACCCAATCCAAAAATGGGCAGAAGACATAAATAGACATTTCTCCAAAGAAGACATACAGATTGCCAACAAACACATGAAAGGATGCTCAACATCACTAATCATTAGAGAAATGAAAATCAAAACCACAATGACGTATCACCTCACACCGATCAGAATGGCCATCACCTAAAAATCTACAAACAATAAATGCTGGTGAGGGTATGGAGAAAAGGGAACCCTCCTGCACTGTTGGTGGGAATGTAAATTGATACAGCCACTATGGAGAACAGTATGGAGGTTCCTTAAAAAACTAAAAATAGAACTACCATATGACCCAGCAATCCCATTACTTGGCATATACCCTGAGAAAACCATAATTAAAAAAAATACATGTACCACAATATTCATTGCAGCACTATTTTCAATAGCCAGGACATGGAAGCAACCTAAATGTCCATCGACAGATGAAAGGATAAAGAAGATGTGGCACATATATACGATGGAATATTACTTAGCCATAAAAAGGAATGAAATTAAGTTATTTGTAGTGAGGTGGATGGACATAGAGTCTGTCATACAGAGTGAAGTAAGTCAGAAAGAAAAAACAAATACCGTATGCTAATGCACATATATGGAATCTAAAAAAACAGTACTGATGAATCTAGTTGCAGGGCAGAAATAAAGATGCAGACGTAGAGAACGGACTTGAGGACACAGGAAATGAAGCGGGGGAAGCTGGGACAAAGTGAGAGAGTAGTATGCACATATATACACTACCAAATGCAAAATGGATGGCTAGTGGGAAGCTGTTGCATAGCACAGGGAGATCAGCTCGAAGCTTTGTGATGACCTAGAAGGGTGGGATAGGTTGGGTGGGAGGGAGGCTCAAGAGGGAGGGGATGGGGATATATGTATACCTATAGCTGATTCACTTTGTTGTACAGCAGAAACTAACACAACACTGTAAAGCAATTATACTCCAATAAAGATATTTATAAAAAGAAAAAGATTGGTTTGACTATTTGGGGCTTCTTTAATTTTCATATGAACTTCAAAATCAGCTTGTCAATTTCTGTAAAGAATGCAGCAAAGATTTTGATAGACATCTCATTGAGTCTGGAGATAAATTTGGGGACTATTACGTCTTAACCAGTCTTCTGATCCATGAACATAGGATGTCTTTCCGCTTATTTATTTCTTTTAAAATTTCTTCCAACAATGTTTTGTTGTTTTCAACCTAGAAGTCTTGCACTTCCTTGGTTCAATTTATTCCTAAGTATTTTATTCTTTGTGAAGCTGTTGTAAATGAAATTGTTTTCTTAATTTTCGTTTCTTAATTTTATAATGTACAGAAATACAACTGATTTTTGTATGTTGATTTTGTAACCTGCAACTTTGTTGAAATCTTTTAATTTTAATTGTTTCTCAATGGCTTCCTTAGGATTTTCTACATAAGACATTATTTCACTTGCAAATGCTGATGATTTTACTTTTACAATCTATCTTCCTTTTATTTCATCTTCGTGCCTAATTACCCTTACTATAACCAGTACAATGTTGAATATGAGTGGTGAGAGTGGAACTCCTTGACTTGTTCTTGATCTTAGGGAGAAAGTTTCACTCTCTTGCCATTAAATATATTGCTAAGGTATAGGGCTTTTGTAGATGCTCTTTATCAGGTTGAGGAAGCCCCCTTCTAGTCCTAGTTTGTTGAATGTTTTTATTATGCAGGGATATTGAGTTTTTTTTTTTTTTTTTTTTTTTTGCGGTATGCGGGCTTCTCACTGTTGTGGCCTCTCCCGTTGCGGAGCACAGGCTCCGGACGCACAGGCTCAGCGGCCATGGCTCACGGGCCCAACGGCTCCGCGGCATGTGGGATCTTCCTGGACCGGGGCACGAACCCATGTCCCCTGCATTGGCAGGTGGACTCTCAACCACTGTGCCACCAGGGAAGCCCAAGGGATATTGAGTTTTGTCAGATGTTTTCCTGTGTCTATTGAGATGATCATGTGATTTTTGTCCTTTATTTAACCAACCAATCCCACTGGTCATGGTATATAATCCTTTATATATATAATCCAATATATATATATATATATATATATATATATATATATATATATATATATATATATATATGTGTGTTTTCATATTTCTGTTATTTTGTCAGTATTTTGGAGGATTTTTGCATTCTATTGGTATTAGTACTCTCACTATAAGCCTCTCATTTCAGGGCCATGAGCTCAAAAAGAAGAATGTGTATTGAATAGACATCAAACAATTTTTATCTAGGAAGGTTTGTTTTATTGTGGAATAAAAATAGAATGTATTTGGGCATTTAAAATGTTTGAGTCTGTAAGGGAGAAGCTGAAATATTTGTCTTGCTTTAGTGCACAGATCACATTTGGAAAGGTAACTGGTATTTGAGTAGACCTCTGGGACAGGAATAACCACCAGAACAATGCTGGAGAAGTTGACCATATACCGTTCTACACTAGGGGGCTCTGTCTGCTGCTACCCCTTCCCCAGCTCACCCCACATGATTGTTGAAGGTTAGGATGTTCTAGCAAGCTGGGAGAGCCAGGAGGAAGGCAAACTTTGTTTGCTTTGAGGATGGATTCAAGATCACAGGATACTAAAACGGAACATTCAGTTGAAACACCAAGACAATCAATATCACAGTTCAAAGTAAAGGGCTTCACCACAATAAAATCTTTTCAAAAGAAGTGATAGAAAACAGGCTAGATGACTCTTAAACTCTTCCTTGGCATTTTGGGTGGAAAATAGTCAGAAGGTGGAAATGGGTGAAGAAGAATTTGAGAGAAAGATGTTCTTTTGCCATGAGTTCTACACAACCTTTACCTTCAAAGGAAGATCTAGGAGTATCTGAACTTTCAAGCTTATGGAAAGGAGCTTCAAGGGATCTACTTAGAGAGCTTAATATATGTATCCTGCATCTGAGGAGCACAGAATAATCTAAAGGGTGAGAGAGAGACCTACTAGTTGCCTTCATGGTGGTTAAAAGGAGAGATACAAGATTTCCAGAGATGTCAGGCCATTGAGTGAGTACAGATAGTCCCAGACTTATCATAGTTTGACTTATGAGTTTTAGACTTGATAATGGTGCAAAAGTGATACTCACTCAGTAGAAACCATACTTCTGATTTTGAATTTTGATCTTTTCCCAGGTCAGCAATATGTGGTACATATTATCTCATGATACTGGGCAGTGGCAGCGAGCTGCAGCTCCCAGTCGGCCATGTGATCACAAGGGTAAGCAACCAATACGCATATAACCATCCTGTACCCATACAACCATTCTGCTTTTCACTTTCAGTACAGTATTCAATAAATTACATGACTTCAACACTTTAATATAAGATAGGCTTCGTATTAGGTGATTTTGTCCAACTGCAGGCTAACGTAAGTGTTCTGAGCACATTTAAGGTAAGCTAGGCTAAGCTATGATGTTCCATAGGTTAAATGAATTTTCAACTTACAATATTTTCAACTTATAATGGATTTATCAGGATGTAACCCCATCGTAAGTCACGGAAGATTGGCACATGAGTGTTTCTTGTGGACCAGATGTGGATCCAGAGAGCAAGCTGGCACGTGGTTATCTTGCTTGAGACAGTGGTCTAGAGAGGCATAGAGACATAAGACCTGAGTGGAGGGAAACTGGATTTCTAGGGAATAAGGAGAAAAGGAAGTGACCAGTCAGAAAAGAGTTGCATTTGCCCTCCAAGAAATTGCAGATGAGAAACCTCTAAGATCTCTGAAGAACCATGTCACAGCCCGTGAAAAAGTCAACTTTAAACATGTGGGGAAATAAGATCACAACTTCTAAACTTTATGACAGTACCAGGGAAGTAGAAACTTTTCTGCTCCCCTGGCCTACTCACCCTGACTGTATTTCAGCTCTTGAGGGGTTGAAACCATAAAAGCCAGAGGAAGGACAGATATGAGAGAAGACAGACCCTTTCCTTCCTTGACTTCAGACCCAAACTGTAGGAGGGGGATAAGCCACAACTTAAAAGCAGATTTGAAATTTTGACAATTACATAAGGCTAGACATTTAAATGCTAATCTGAAATTGTGATTTATGACTTGAAGTGACCCTACAGTTGTGTGTATTACTCAAGAGTGACCAGAAAATTCTTGAAGACTTCTCCTACCTTGGGCATAAAACTCAGCAGACATGGCCCCTCAGAGCTGACAGTGGGGGGACAGTGGAAGACAAACATTGTTTGTTTTCTGCTGACACTCTATGTACTGCTTGTTCAATATAGTATTTGCATGAGAATGATGCCTTTCTATTTGTCAGAACCACACCATGGCCACAGGGCTGAGTCTCAGATGCTATTGAGTTTTATTCCAAATTTGGTTTCACTATAATAATGCCTTATCTATATTCTATTTCTTCCAAGGGGCCCTGTCTGACCACTCCAATTAGATGATCTCAATCACTGCAATGGATATATGTCCTTCTTTCTGGCCACCGAGCATTGGAACATCCTTCTTACGTCTGGGAAATTTCCCATTTTAGGAAGTAGAGCCCCCTCCATGGACGGAAGCTGAAATGTCAGGTACTCAAGTCCCAACCTCCCTGCAGTGGTTGTACAAGTGTAGCCAGCAATGGGAGGAGGCAGGGCCTGTTTGGACTCCGTTCTGGGCAGACAGTGGTAGCAGTAGCGAGAGAGAAGAGGGCCTGGTGTTGTGGTGTGGGTGGAGGAATCTGCAGCGTCTGTGGCCGGAGGGGGCTGTGGAGTCTTTGTTGGCCCAGTTCTGCCGTGTGGGCTTGGCAACAGTTCCTGGCTCTGTAGCCACCACACCTGACTCTCCAGTGCTCCTAGAGATTCAATGAGCTTCTCAGTCATCTTTTTCATTTTTTTTCTGAAGTAGTTATAGATTTACAAAAAAGCTACAGAGATAGTAGAGGGAATCCTCATATCCTCTCACCCAGCTTGTCCTAATGTTAACATCTTATATAACTATGGTACTTTTGTCAAAACGAAGACACTAGAGTTGGAACGACACTATTATCTAAACTACATACTTTATTTGGATTTCACCAACTTTTCCACTAAGATCTCTTTTCTCTTCCAGGATCCAAATCAGGATACCACTTTCCTTTTGGTTGTCATGTCTCCTGGGTCTCCTTTCAACTGTGACAGTGTCTTTTTTTTTTTTTTTTACATCTTTATTGGAGTATAATTGCTTTACAATGGTGTGTTAGTTTCTGCTTTATAACAAAGTGAATCAGTTATACATATACATATGTTTCCATATCTCTTCCCTCTTGCGTCTCGCTCCCTCCCACCCTCCCTATCCCACCCCTCCAGGCGGTCACAAAGCACCGAGCTGATCTCCCTGTGCTATGCAGCTGCTTCCCACTAGCTATCTACCTTATATTTGGTAGTGTATGACAGTCTCTTATAGTCTTTCCTTGTTTTCTAAGAGAACTGGTCAGTTATTTTATAAAATCTTCCTTAAGTTGGACTTATCTGATGTTTTCTCATTATTTGACTGGAATTACGGGTTTGGGGGAAAAACACTACAGAGCTGAAGTGTCTCTTGCCTTCAAGTGTTAAATATCAGGGGGTACATGATATCCACATGACTTATCACTGGTGATATTAACACTGATGGGCTCCTTAAAGTACTGTCTGCCAGGTTTCTCCACTGTGAAGCTACTATATTTCCTTTTCCATACTCTATTTGTTAGAAGGGAGTCACTAAGTCCAGCTCACTTGGAGAAAGGGAAATTAAGTTCCAACTCCTGGAGGGGGCATGTGTTTACATATTGGAATTCTTCTGTAAGGAAGATTTGTTCTTTCTCCTTCATTTATGTATGTATGTATGTATGTTTGTATGTATGTACATATGTATGTATTTATCTATCTATCCAATTCTCAATCTAGCACAAGAAAAGGGCATTTGTTAGTAAAAATTCAGAGAGAAATCTTAGGACCCAATGGCAGGAAAAATAGCCAACATGATAGGGTCTACAGAGATATTACAAACTGAGACAAGAGACCACATGGTGAAAACAAGAGAGATGCTCTCTGTGGCCTGCTCTATTCCCTTGGCAGTGGACTGGCTTCTGCTACAAGGTTCTTAGTTTTACTTTCCTCATGGCTTCAACTAACCAAAGCCTCTAGGTGGCCTGACCCTCTCCTTTGCCTCCAGGCTACATGACTGTAGCGCCAGGGCATAACATCATCTGACTTCAATTGGGGGTGCCTGGCTCAAATTCTCAAGAGAAAATAACTCATTTTCTCAGCCTAGCTTATAAATTCATTCTTCCTGGGCCAGGTGTCCAATTGAATTAAATTAGCTGCAGCCAGCAGTGGGATGGAATTACTTGGTAAAAATCGTAATCATCTTGTCACCTCTTTGTAAGAGCTCTAAGGAGGAGTGAATTCTAAAACGGAAGTATGATGGGCCGGCACTGCAAAATGCTCCTGCTTCACTTTCCCTTGACTCTTCTTGGATTAAGGGTTCTACTACTAAAATCGCATGCAAGGTTGTATTCATTTCAAAGTCTACATATGGGCTCTTCTGCTTAATACACAGTGCTCTTCAGTGATCTTTGTTCTCGAATATTTTGGAGTTTCTGCCTAAAATTTTGTGAAGCAGATAAAATAGAGCTGTTATTGAACATTGGTGGGGGGGTGATTATCACATTACCTTCTCAGCCTCTCCGTCCTCTCTCCAGTGGCTGCCAAGGTCCCCTTCAGAATATGGTTTAAGAGAGGTAGACCAGATAAATGATTTACTTCTCTGGGCCTCAGTTTTCAAGTTGAAGGACAAAACATCACTGCTTTCATCTATCATTCTCCTCTATGAGACTATACTGCGGGGCCCTGGGAGATTCAGAGTCCCTGCCTCTAAAAACATCATAAAGATGAATTTGGGAATATAATCTTCAGGATCCCAGAATGCACACCCAAGCTAGGTCACTGAGAAGTGTTTAATAACGGACTCTAAGGGATGTGGGCAGGGTTCAGGAAGAATAAGTATTCTTCAGTACTCCCAGGGCTTGCAACTGCAGGGAGCCATCACAGCCCCTCAGGCAGAAAGGACAAAGGAAGGAGTGGTTCCTAGAGGTGGAGAGAGTGCTGTGTCATGGTGAGAAGCGGCCAAACTTAGAGAGCGGAAGAGAGAGAGCTGGGGGAACGAACACCCCTTCCCACCCTCCTCCCTTCTGACCTCCTGCCAGTGGCTGCCATCCACTGAACCCAGCGGGAAGCCAGAGGGCTGGGTTGCCCTCGATTTAGACCATAGAGAGCAGCCTCCCAGGACAGACAGCAGGGTGAGAGGGTGGGGAATGGATCTGCAGAAACACAAGGAAGGTATCCAGCACAAGACAGACAGATGGTTTGTGGCCGAGCCTGGCCTAGCATCCCACTTTCCTGACTTGTATTATCATGCTCTTTCACCTCAAACTCTGCCGCCTTCTCATTTTCTCCTGTCACTCTAGGCCAGCGGCTCCAAAGTTCTTCTCATATTACAGATGAAGGAGCAGCTTGGTTTTGCAAACTGTGAGGGCCCCACTTTGGCCTGCATTTTACACAGTCCAGTAATGAAAGACCTGGGCCTTCACTCCTGCTTTTCTTGGGTTTCCTCCCAGCTCTGGAGGCCAGAAATCTATCTTATGTCCCCTCCATCCTGACCTCTGATGGACTTCCTTTTAGATGGAGTGCTTTGCTGAGAAACCCCTCCTTATGAGCACAGGAAAGCCCCCAATAATTTTTTTTTGTGCAATGGAAAAAGAAGCCTCAAATTGCTTTCTGAGTAAGTGAGGTTTGCATTCTTCCTGGAAAGAGTTTTCTTCTCTGAGGCTGCTATTGCCACAGTCAATTGAAAACTAGGAAGCCGCTTTCAGAAATGCTTGCCTGTGCTGTGGAATGTTATTGAAAACAACTGTTCTACTGAAATGTGCAGGAAGTTGAAACCAACATTGGCAGATAATCAAGAAGGGGGTAGGGGCAGAATGGTTTGGAGGAGGGGAGGTGAAAATAGTGGTTGGGTTGGGGCAGGGGGGAAAAAAAAGGTTTATTGGTTAGGAGGAAGGAAAATAATTGGAGGTTTCCATGTCGAACAAATTTCTGTCTGACCTGCCCTGATGGCAAAATAGACCGTGGACGAGAAAAGCTGGGTGACTTTTCAGAGTAACAACATAGTCTCAGATCCAGGCAGCAAGAAGGTGAGTCCAGGACGGGAGCCCTAGTTTCTTTATAGCAAGTCAAGTAGAGATAGGCATTGCCATGCACATTTTAAAGAGAAGTAGAGGCTAGTTCACAGAGCTATAGGGATAGTTCATAGAAGATACAGGGGATATCCTCCCAGCCTTAGAAGGAAAGATCCCATTACCTTTCCAGTTATCAGTCTCACTTCAACAAGGAAGGTAGAACACTCATCCCAACACAGCCTTTGCCTTTTGTTTCTGCAGGCCCCATGTTCTCTGCCCTCAGATGTTTTTTCATTAATGATAATTCTGTTCCTAAGCAAATGGCCCATGCCAAGTGCAGATCCCAGCGAAGCCTCTGCCAACTAGGTCCATACCTGGAACAAATCCCCTCCTGAGCAATGTCTCTCCCAGCCCTGCAGGGATGGGGCTGGGGGTCCCTGCAGGGGATCGGACACACTCTTCCTGTACCTTGAAGAATCCAGAGAATCTGGGGGTTAAATTCAAAAGACAGCGCTCTTAAAAGCCTTCCTTAAAAGAGAGAGAACATTTTCTCTATAATATCGGAGAGAGATCAGAGTTGATCACATGCAGAAACATTAAAAAGGACATTTTAGGTAAACTTACTTCCTCGAGCTTTTATGGTTGTAACCTTAGGAATGAATGTGAACTGCTTTGAAGTCCTTCATGCTAAGCATTTTGGCTGAGAGCCTGGGCCTCTAACAATAGGCTGGCCCACAGATAGGTTCTTGAGGGGGCATCCTCCCTTTTCTGATCTTCCATAAGACTCCACAGTCCCAATTAATCCCCAAATGTGAACATTCCTCTTCTTGTGCAGTTTTTTGAGAGGCATGTGATAACTAACACTTAGAACAGTACCAGGCATGTAGCAAGTACTTAATAAATGTCTTACATGTGCTAACTGATTTAACTATCACACTCTATGAAGTAGATACTCTGATAGTACCTCATTTTTCTCATTTGTAAAATATAGATAAAGAGGGTAACTTGCTCAAGGTCATGTAACTAACGAGTGCTTATAGGGATGTCGAGATGTGCGGCTCAGATCCCTCTTCAGGGATGAAGGACATACACCTCCAACTGCTGAGAGTGTGGCTACAGACAGCCCTTAACTCTCAGCCCTCTTTGGGAATGACCTTGGCTGAAGAGAGCCATCAAGCCTAGGGTTATCCTCACTTCCCAGGCCCCTCGGTCCCTCTCAGGATAATTTTGAAGGTCCATCTCAGCTTCAGAATCCTGAAGGGTTGACTCAGGCCTTCACTGAGATTACATTGCAGTTTAATTTCTCCCTTAGCCCAATCCTACTTATTTCCTTTTCCTTCCATAGTAGTTGATCCCAGGAACATTCCCTAATAACTCTCCAATATTCTAAAACCCTTGACTCAGAGTCTGCTTTCTGGGGAACCCAAGCCATGACAGTGCTAGAGCTGCAATTTGAACTTGGGCTATCTGGCTCCACAGGCCACTCTCTTAGCCAATGCATTCTAATAACTCTCAAATGAGACGTAATTGTTAAAGCTGGAAGGGGCCCTAAAGTCAGGTAGTACAACACCATAGTAGTGCCTAGAATTCAAAATACTATCTGAAAATATAACATCTTGCCTATAGCAGATACTCTGTTTCTGTTCGTTAAGAGGGGGAGTATGGATTGTGTTTGGATTAGGAAATTAGGAGGATCCCCCATCCCTGTGTATGTTTTAATGATATGAATAGAGATTTGTTGCCCATCTTAGTAGATTTAAGATCCTCTGTGGTTTTTCACTGAGCCTCTAAGAGCATGAATTCAGTGAAAGTCGGGCTCCGGAGAATTGATAGCCTTGTAAAGGACAACAGGAGGGTCAGGCACTAGCAGAAGGGCAGAAGCCACCACAGCTTTCTCCATTAGGGATTTCTAAGTGTGGAATCCTTGGTGAAGAGCTGAGAGGTCATCCATGTACTGTCTTCAGAAGCCTCATAGAATTGTGTTTTTGATGTGGGAATAATGCTGGTCATGCACCCTCGCTTCATCTTCTACAGATGAGGACACTGAAGTATGGAAGAGCAGAGGGTTCGCCCAGCTAACCAGTGGCAGAAATGGCTCTGGAACACTGTACCTGGACTGGCCCTCAAGGGCTCTTTCTACTGCTCTGCTCTTCCATTTTGAGATTTCACGAAACATTTCCAATATGATGAATGTGCCAGAGACAGTTGGTGCACAGAGATTATTCCATGTGTTCCTCTAACACTTCCCAGATTCCTTTGAAGTTAGGTTGGAATCACATGACCATCTGGCTTGAACTGTGAGTAGAAGTGGAGGAGTTCAGGTCAGTATTCCTTCTCCATCCTTCATGTGCTCTACAAAGGAGAACTTGGAAATCAGGTGGAACATTCAGCAAAGCTACAAGACAGAGGACGGCCTCCCAACTAATGTGAGACTTTACCTGAGCATGAAATAAACCACTGCTCTTTGAAGCTACTGATATTTCAAAAGTTTGAGCTTTGAGACAGCTAGAATCCACTACCGAGTCAATGGGTTTCTACTTCTGGGCCAGTTTGCCAGAACAAGACATAAGGAGCAAGGTTTGGCAACAGCAGCCCACCCTTTGGGAGAAGTCAATAGGAATGTGATCCTCATCACTTGGACACCTGTTGCTCAACTCAGAGGCAGAAGGTCTGAGAGAAGGCACAAGCTTCAAGGTTGAGAAAAGAAGACTAGCTGCTACTTGAGTGCACCTTCCTACTCCAGGAAATCAAATTTCCATGGATGTAGAGAAGGCTGAGTTAGGCAGCTGTGGTGTGTTCTTCTTCAGTTCTCTTTCTACAACTAGGGATGGGTTGTGGCCACATTACATTTTCAGCCTGAGCCCGGCTGCATCCCCTCTCACAAGTGCACTAGGAACTGGTAGGAGGAACTGAGCCAATGAGACTTCTCTATGAAACCTCTTCTCCAGACCCCACTTCATGCCACCACCTGCAGTGGGCCTCTCAGGACCTGTCTCTGAACTGAGAATTCATACCCTTTTCCCCTGGTGGGCACAGCTGTGACTCCAAATGACAACTTGGAATAAGACAGAGGAAAGGCAAGACATCCTCCCTGCTGGGCAGTTGGTTTTGTGGCTATAACTGGGTGACTTTTGGCTGTAGGACCTCAAATTTAAACATGGATTGCTGGCCCCAATGTTGAATTCTGGCCAGTTGTCCTTGTAGATTTTTGCATCCCTGCCACTGAGCCTAGCACACCCAAAGTTGTGAGGTCCATTGATGGAGAGCTAGGTTGCCTGTGCCTTTCTCCCTCCACAGATGGCATCTTATTTCAGAGTGACTCCCCCATGGATGATCACGGACACACATCCCAGTGTCAACAGGTGCAAGGCCAGACTTTCATATCTTCATCTCACCTAGCTTTAGATAAGGCTGACTATTTAAGGTCATGGTTAGTAGTTTCTTTGCATGTAGACTCTTCGGGGAACAGGACGTGATACAGCTGGAAGGGGATTCTGTGGTGGTTGATCATATAGATTACATGAGAAATTCCAATAGCTGGGCTGATCTCTTCCATTTTCATTAATAATGACACAGTCTTCACTTGGTTCTAGTAGATGTAATAATTAGCTAATAAATAATTAGCAAATCCAGCAAATGCCCAGCATTTTATGTATAAAACCAAGGAGTTATTGTCACAAAAACCTTGTTATTTTCCTGACATTTATCTTTTTGAAAAATCTAATATGTTTTAATCATAAAGATTAAAGCAATACAATAGAAAGAGAAGGTCATTTTCTAGTCCTGAATCTCTAACAGGTAAATGAACAGTTTGACATATATTCTTCCATGTTTTTATGCTAACATATATCCTCATATTTTAAAAAATATAAATAGAATCATACTACATATATTGCTCTGTAACTTTCATTTTTATCTCATTTTAAGGTGTTGGGACATTTTTCCATGTCAACGGGATCTACCTCATCTTTTAAAAAAATCTACAGAGTGTTTTATTATGTGGATGGACCATGACGCATTTACTTAACTCTCCATTGATAGACACTAGGTTATTGCCACTCACTTATTGTTATGACTAATACTACAATAAGCATCTTTATACAGTATATCTTTATACATCTGTCCTATAATTTCTTTAGGATAAACTGCTAGAATTAGAAATATTAGTTCAAAAGGCATGTACAGGAAAATTTTCAAATTGTTAATAGATTATCTTCCAGAAATGTTGCAACAGTTTATACTCCTAGCAACTAGTGTGAGAGTACCTATTTTGCCACACCTTTAGATCACTGAATATTACCACTCCAGCCACTCTGAGAAGTTTAAATAAATCTTGCTTTTAAAAATTTGCATTTCTTTGTTTATTATTGAATTTAAGCAGTATCTTTTTGGATAATAGTGATTATCTGTATTTTATCTAACTGACTGTTTAATTTTTGTCCATTTTTCTTTTGTTTATATTTTCTAACTGATAGATAAAAGCTCTGTATATTTTACAAATATATTAAACCTTTGTGATATATGTTGAAAATGTTTTATAATACTTTTCATTATTTTCTCATATTGAACGATTTGAGTTACAGTTTTACATACTTCTATAAAAGCAAAAGTCACAAAGTTAATCTTCTGCTTTAATGTTTCTGGCTTTGTGACATGCTTGGAAAAGCCTTTTCCACCTCAAGAGTATAAAACTATGTAAAAAGAAAAGAACTTACGAATATTGTCTTTAATCATATACAAAAATAAATTTCTCCAAAATGGAGTTAACATTTCTTTAGACAGTAGACAGCCAATCATTGAAATGCTACATATTGAAATGTGAAATATTAAAATATTACAGTTATTTTATAATTCATCTCTATGTTTTATACTTAAAAACAAATTATACATGTGTGGATTTTTATTTAGACCCTATATTCTATTTCATTGATCTCTTTTTCCATACTTAATTCAAATCCAGAGTGTTTTAATTGTGTGGCTTTAAGGTATGTTTTGATTTCTAGGAGGGCAGATTTCCACTCATTAATCTTCTTGTGCATTTATACCTCCAGATGAAAGTTAGACTCAATATAGATTCCGGAGTTCATACAGAGGTTTCAACACACACACACACACACACACACACACACACACAAATTGCTCTTGGACTTTATTAGAATTGTGTTAAATTTATAAATTAATTTGGAAAGAATTGAAATTTATATGAATAGTCCTAAGCAGAAATGTAATACAGAAATTCATTTATTTAAATCCTTCATGTAATTCAATAAAGTTTTTTGTTTCATGGAAGTCTTAAGAAAATATAACTCTAGGGACTTCCCTAGTGGCACAGTGGTTAAGAATCCACCTGCCAATGCAAGTGACACGGGTTCGATCCCTGGTCCCGAAGATCCCACATGCTGTGGAGCAACTAAGCCTGTGCGCCACAACTACTGAGCCTGCATTCTAGAGCCCATGAGCCACAACTACGGAGCCTGCCCGCCACGACTACTGAAGCCCAGGCACCTAAAGCCCGTGCTCTGCCACAAGAGAAGCCACCACAATGAGAAGCCCGGACACCACAAAGAAGACCCAATGTGGCCTAAAAGCAAATAAATACATAGATAAATAAATAAACAAAAAAGAAGCACAGTTGCAAATTATTTCTGAAAAAAAAAAAGAAAATATAACTCTAAAAAAGATCCCATTTACAATAGCATAGAACTATTGTTTGGAACTTTGTAAAATATTTATAGTAATACATAAACTATTTCTGATATATTAATAATTATTTGATATTTAAATATTTTCTGTTATCTGAACATCTTCCTAAACTCTCTCTTAATAGTTCTAATTGTTTTTGAGGCATAATCATATTGCAAATAATGACCAGGAGACCTTCAAGATGGCGGAGGAGTAAGACATGGAGATCACCTTTCTCCCCACAAATACATCAGAAATACATCTACATATGGAACAACTCTTACAGAACACCGACTGAACACTGGCAGAAGACCTCAGACTTCCCAAAAGGCAAGAAACTCCCCACGTACCTGGGTAGGGTAAAAGGAAAAAAAAAAAAAGAATAGGGACAGGACCTGAACCTCTGGGAGGGAGCTGTGAAGGAGGAAAGGTTTCCACGCACCTGGAAGCCCCTTCACGGGCAGAGACGGGGGTGGCGGAACGGGGAGCTTTGGAGCCACGGAGGAGAGCACAGCCACAGGGGTGTGGAGGGCAAAGCAGAGAGATTCCCGCACAGAATATTGGTGCCGACCAGCACTCACCAGCCCGAGAGGCTCGTCTGCTCACCTGCCGGGACGGGTGGGGGCTGGGAGCTGAGGCTTGGGCTTCGGAGGTCAGATCCCAGGGAGAGGACTGAGGTTGGCTGCGTGGACACAGCCTGAAGGGAGCTAGGGCGCCACTGCTAGCCGGGAGGGAGTCCCGGAAAAGGTCTGGAACTGCCTAAGAGACAAGGGACCATTGTTTTGGGGTGCACGAGGAGAGAGGATTCAGAGCACCGCTTAAAGGAGCTCCAGAGACGGGCACGAGCTGCGTCTATCAGCACGGACCCCAGAGACGCACATGAGATGCCATGGCTGCTGCTGTAGCCACCAAGAATCCTGTGTGCAAACACAGGTCACTATCCACACCTCCCATCGCGGGAGCCTGTGCAGCCCGCCACTGCCAGGGGCCCGTGATCCAGGGACAACTTCCCCGGGAGAACGCATGGCGCGCCTCAGGCTGGTGCAATGTCATGCTGGCCTCTGCCGCCGCAGGCTCGCCCCACATCTGTACCCCTCCCTCCCCCACGGCCTGAGTGAGCCAGAGCCCCCAAATCAGCGGATCCTTTAACCCCATTCTGTCTGAAGGAAGAACAGACGCCCTCAGGCGACCTACACTCAGAGGCGGGTCCAAATCCAAAGCTGAACCCCAGGAGCTGTGCGAACAAACAAGAGAAAGGGAGATCTCTCCCAGCAGCCTCAGAAGCAGTGGATTAAATGTCCACAATCAACTTGATGTACCCTGCATCTGTGGAATACCTGAATAGACAACGAATCATCCAAAATTGAGGCAGTGGGCTTTGAGAGCAGCTGTAGACTTGGGGTTTGCTGTATGCGACTGACTGATTTCTGGTTTTATGTTTACCTTAGTTTAGTATTTACAGTTTATTATCATTGGTAGATTTGTTTATTGATTTGGTTGGTCTCTTCCATTTTTTTATATATAGATATATTTTTTTCCTTTTTCTCTTTTTGTGAGTATGTATGTGTATGCTTCTTTGTGTGATTTTGTCTGTATAGTTTGCATTTACCATTTGTCCTAGGGTTCTGTCTGTTTCCTTTTTTTTTTTAATATAGTTTTTAGCGCTTGTCATCATTGGTGGATTTGTTCTTTGGTTTGGTTGCTCTCTTCTTTCTTTCTTTTTTAAATTACTATTTAATTTTTTATTTTTAATAATATTTTATTTTAATAACTTTATTTCTTTTTATTTTATTTTTTTCTTCTTTGTTTCTTTTTTTCTCCGTTTTCTTCTGAGCTGTGTGGCTGACAGGGTCTTGGTGCTCTGGCCAGGCATCAGGGCTGTGGCTCTGAGGTGGGAGAGCCAAGTTCAGGACACTGGTCCACAAGAGACCTCCCAGCTCCACATAATATCAAACGGCAAAATCTCTCCCAGAGATCTCCATCTCAATGCTAAGACCCAGCTCCACTCAACAACCAGCAAGCAACAGTGCTGGACACCCTATGCCAAACAACTAACAACACAGGAACACAGCCCCACCCATTAGAAGAGAGGCTGCCTAAAATCATAATAAGGTCACAGACACCCCCAAACACACCACCGGACGTGGTCCTGCCCACCAGAAAGACAAGATCCAGCCTCATCCACCAGAACACGAGCACAAGTCTCCTCCACCAGGAAGCCTACATAACCCACTGAACCAACCTTACCACTGGGGGAAGACACCAAAAACAATGGTAACTACAAACCTGCAGCCTGCAAAAAGGAGACCCCAAACACAGTAAGTTAAGCAAAATGAGAAGACAGAGAAACACATAGCAGATGAAGGAGCAAGGTAAACAATGCCCACCAGACCAAACAAATGAAGAGGAAATAGGCAGTCTACATGAAAAACAATTCAGAGTAATGATAGTAAAGATGATCCAAAATCTTGGAAATAGAATGGAGAAAATACAAGAAATGTTTAACAAGGATGTAGAAGAACTAAAGATCAAAAAAAACAATGATGAACAACACAATAAATGAAATTAAAAATGCTCTAGAAGGAATCAGTAGGAGAATAACTGAGGCAGAAGAACGGATAAATGACCTGAAAGATAAAATAGTAGAAATAATTACTGCAGAGTAGAATAAAGAAAAAAGAATGAAAAGAATTGAGGACAGTCTCAGAGACTTCTAGGACAATATTAAACACCCCAACATTCGAATTATATGGGTACCAAAAGAAGAAGAGGAAACAAAAGGGACTGAGAAAATATTTGAAGAGATTATAGTTGAAAACTTCCCTAATATGGGAAAGGAAATAGTCAATCAAGTCCAAGAATTGGAGAGTCCCATACAGGATAAATCCAAGGAGAAACATGCCAAGACACATATTAATCAAACTATCAAAAATTAAATACAAAGAAAAAATATTAAAAGCAGCAAGGGAAAAACAGCAAATAACATACAAGGGAATCCCCATAAGGTTAACAGCTGATCTTTCAGCAGAAACTCTACAAGCCAGAAGGGAGTGGCAAGACATATTTAAAGTGATGAAAGGGAAAAACCTACCACCAAGATTACTCTACCCAGCAAGGATCTCATTCAGATTTGGTGGAGAAATTAAAACCTTTACAGACAAGCAAAAGCTAAGAGAATTCAGCACCATCAAACCAGCTTTACAACAAACGCTAAAGGAACTTCTCTAGGCAGGAAACACAAGAGAAGGAAAAGGCACACAATAACAGACCCAAAACAAACAATTAAGAAAATGGTAATAGGAACATACATATCAATAATTACCTTAAATGTAAAGGGATTAAATGCTCCCACCAAAAGACATAGACAGACTGACTGAATGGAAACAAAAAAAGACCTGTATATATGCTGTCTACAAGAGACCCATTTCAGACCTAGGGACACATAGAGACTGAAAGTGAGGGGATGGAGAAAGATATTCCATGCAAATGGAAATCAAAAGAAAGCTGAAGTAGCAATTCTCATATCGGACAAAATAGACTAAAATAAAGACTATTACAAGATACAAAGAAGGACACTACATAATGATCAAGGGATCAATCCAAGAAGAAAATATAACAATTGTAAATATTTATGTACCTAACAATTGTAAATATTTATGCACCCAACATAGGAGCTCCTCAATACACAAGGCAAATGCTAACAGCCATAAAAGGGGAAATTGACAGAAACACAATCATAGTAGGGGACTTTAACACCCCACTTTCACAGATCATGCAAAATGAAAATAAATAAGGAAGCACAAGCTTTAAATGATACATTAAACAAGATGGACTTAATTGATATTTATAGGACATTCCATCCCAAAAAAGAACACACTTTCTTCTCAAGTGCTCATGGAATATTCTCCAAGATAGATCATAGGTTGGGTCACAAGTCAAGCTATGGTAAAGTTAAGAAAATTGAAATCGTATCAAGTATCTTTTCTGACCACAATGCTATGAGACTAGATATGAATTACAGGAAAAAAATCTGTAAAAAATACAAACACATGGAGGTTAAACAATACACTAATAACCAAGAGATCACTGAAGAAATCAAAGAGGAAATCAAAAAATGCGTAGAAACAAATGACAATGAAAACACGATGACCCAAACCTATGGGATGCAGCAAAAGCAGTTCTAAGGGGAAGTTTATAGCAATGCAATCCTACCTCAAGAAACAAGAAACATCTCAAATAAACAGCTTAACCTTACACCTAAAGCAATTAGAGAAAGAAGAACAAAAAAAAATAACCCCAGAGTTAGCAGAAGGAAAGAAATCATAAAGATCAGATCAGAAATAAATGAAAAAGAAATGAAGGAAACAATAGCAAAGATCAATAAAGCTAAAAGCTGGTTCTTTGAGAAGATAAACAAAATAGATAAACCATTAGCCAGACTCATCAAGAAAAAAAGGGAGAAGACTCAAATCAATAGAATCAGAAATGAAAAAGGAGAAGTAACAACTGACACTGCAGAAATACAAAGGATCATGAGCGATTACTACAAGCAACTCTATGCCAATAAAATGGACAACCTGGAGGAAATGGACAAATTCTTAGAAAAGCACAACCTTCCAAGACTGAACCAGGAGGAAATAGAAAATATAAACAGACCAATCACAAGCACTGAAATTGAGACTGTTGTTAAAAATCTTCCAACAAACAAAAGCCCAGGACCAGACAGTTCCACAGGCTAATTCTATCAAACATTTAGAGAAGAGCTAACACCTATCCTTCTCAAACTTTTCCAAAATATAGCAGAGGGAGGAACACTCCCAAACTCATTCTAAGAGGCCACCATCACACTGATGCCAAAACCAGACAATGATGTTACAAAAAATGAAAACTACAGGCCAATATCAATGATGAACATAGATGCAAAAATCCTCACCAAAATACTAGAAAACAGAATCCAGCAGCACATTAAATGGATCATACACCATGATCAAGTGGGGTTTATCCCAGGAATGCAAGGATTCTTCAATATATGCAAATCAATCAATATGATACACCATATTGAGAAACTGAAGGATAAAAACTGTATGATAATCTCAATAGATGCAGAAAAATCTTCTGACAAAATTCAACACTGATTTATGATAAAAACCCTCCAGAAAGTAGGCACAGAGGGATTTACCTCAACATAAAAAAGGCCATATATGACAAACCCACAGCCAACATCATTCTCAATGGTGAAAATCTGAAACTATTTCCTCTGAGATCAGGAACAAGACAAGGTTGTCCACTCTCACCACTGTTATTCAACATAGTTTTGGAAGTTTTAGCCACAGCAGTCAGAGAAGAAAAAGAAATAAAAGGAATCCAAATCAGAAGAGAAGAAGTAAAGCTGTCACTGTTTGCAGATGACATGATACTATACATAGAGAATCCTAAAGATGCTACCAGAAAATTACTAGAGCTAATCAATGAATTTGGTAAAGTAGCAGGATACAAAATTAAGGCACAGAAATCTCTTGCATGCCTATACAATAATGATAAAAAATCTGAAAGAGAAATTAAGGAAACCCTGCCATTTACCATTGCAATAAAAAGTATAAAATACCTAGGAATAAACCTACATAAGGAGACAAAAGACCTGTATGCAGAAAATTATAAGACACTGATGAAAGAGATTAAAGATGACACAGACAGATGGAGAGATATACCATGTTCTTGGATTGGAAGAATCAACATTGTGAAAATGACTTTGCTACCCAAAGCAATCTACAGATTCAATGCAATCCCTATCAAACTACCACTGGCATTTTTCACAGAACTAGAACAAAAAATTTCACAATTTGTTTGGAAAAACAAAAGACCCCAAAAAGCAAAAGCACTCTAGAGAAAGAAAAGCAGAGCTGGAGGAATCAGGCTCCTGGACTTCAGACTATACTACAAAGCCACAGTAATCAAGACAGTATGGAACTGGAACAAAAACAGAAATACAGATCAATAGAACAGTATAGAAAGCCCAGAGATAAGCCCATGCACATATGGTCACCTTATTTTTGATAAAGGAGGCAAGAATATACAATGGAGAAAAGACAGCCTCTTCAATAAGTGGTGCTGGGAAAACCAGACAGCTACATGTAAAAGAATGAAGTTAGAACACTCCCTAACACCATACACAAAAATAAACTAAAAATGGATTAAAGACCTAAGTGTAAGGCCAGACACTATCAAACTCTTAGAGAAAAACATAGGCAGAACACTCTTTGACATAAATCACAGCAAGATCCTTTTTGCCCCACCTCCTAGTGAAATGGAAATAAAAACAAAAATAAACAAATGGGACCTAATGAAACTTAAAAGCAGCAAAGGAAAGCATAAACAAGATGAAAAGATAACCCTCAGAATGGGAGAAAGTATTTTCACATGAAGCAACCAACAAAGGGTTAATCTCCAAATTTTACAAGCAGCTCATGCAGCTCAATATTAAAAAAACCAAGCAACCCAATCCAAAAATGGGCAGAAGACCTAAATAGACATTTCTCCAAAGAAGATATACAGATTGCCAACAAACACATGAAAGGATGCTCAACATCTCTAATCATTAGAGAAATGCAAAACAAAGCTACAATGAGGTATCACCTCACACTGATCAGAATGGCCATCATAAAAAATCTACAAGCAATAAATGCTGGAGAGGGTGTGGAGAAAAGGGAATCCTCTTGCACTGTTGGTGGGAATGTGAATTGGTACAGCCACTATAGAGAACAGTATGAAGGTTCCTTAAAAAACTAAAAATAGAACTACCATATGACACAGCAATCCCACTACTGGGCATATACCCTGAGAAAACCATAATTGAAAAAGAGTCATGTACCACAATGTTCATTGCAGCTCTATTTACAATAGCCAGGACATGCAAGCTACCTAAGTGTCGATTGACAGGTGACTGGATAAAGAAAATGTGGCACATATATACAATGGAATATTACTCGGCCATAAAAAGAAACAAAATTGAGTTATTTGTAGTGAGGTGGATGGACCTAGAGTTTGTCATACAGAGTGAAGTAAGTCAGAAAGAGAAAAACAAATACTGTATGCTAATACATATATATGGAATCTAAAAAAAAAAAGGTTCTGAAGAACCTAGGGGTAGGACAGGAATAAAGACGCAGACACAGAGAATGGACTTGAGGACACGGTGAGAGGGAAGGGTAAGCTGGGACGAAGTGAGAGAGGGCATGGGCTTATATATACTACCAGATGTAAAATAGATAGCTAGTGGGAAGCAGCCGCATAGCGCAGGGAGATCAGCTTGGTGCTTTGTGACCACCTAGAGAGGTGGGATAGGGAGGGTAGCAAGGAGATGCAAGAGGAAGGAGATATGGGGATATATGTATATATATAGCTGATTCACTTTGTTATAAAGCAGAAACTAACACACCATTGTAAAGTAATTATGCCCTAATAAAGATGTTTTTTAAAAGAAATCTTGTCAGAATAAGGAAAATGCTGTCCCTATCGTTTTAAAACATGTGTATATTTATGTATATGTGTGTGTATTTTATCAGAAATAGATGTTGAATTTCGTTGACTGTCCTTTGACATCTACCCAGAAAATTATATAGTTTTTTCATTCAATATACTAATATAATAAATTCTATTAATTGATTTTCCAAAATATGTTAAATGAATAGATGAGTGAATCAAATCATCCTTGAATTCCTGGAACAAACTACTTGATTTTGATGTTTTTTTGTTTGTTTGTTTGTTTGATTTTTTGCGGTACACGGGCCTCTCACTGTTGTGGCTTCTCCCGTTGCGGAGCACAGGCTCGGGACGCGCAGGCTCAGCGGCCATGGCTCACGGGCCCAGCCGCTCCGCGGCATGCGGGATCTTCCCGGACCGGGGCACGAACCCGTGTCCCCCGCATCGGCAGGCGGACTCTCAACCACTGCGCCACCAGGGAAGCCCGATTATGATGTATTTTAAAGATATATTATTATATTCTATTTTCTTATGTAATATTTAGGATATTTGCCTGTATATTCGTAAGTGAGACATCTATACTTTTCTTTATTGGGTGCCATTTTTGTCAGGTTTTATATAAGTGTTATGCTGGCTTCATAGATAGTTTCCCCAATCATTTTTTCTTTTTAAAATGTTAAATTTAAAACATTACTCTGGGTCACATCCCAGAAACAAAGTGAGAATCCTTTTTACTGAGCATGTAGCCCCTCTGTATTTATTGCTATATAACAAATTATCCCCAAACTTAGTGGCTTAAAACAACAAACATTTATTACTTCACAATTGCTATGAGTCCCGAATTCAGTAGTGGCTTAGCTAGATGGTTCTGACTCATGATCCCTCATGACATTACAATTAAGATGCTGACTTGACTGGAGCTGAAGAATATGGCTGTTGGCTGGAGGCTCAGTTCCTTACCACATAAGCCCAGAAGCTGCTTGAGTGTCCTCATGACATGGCAGTTGGCTTCTCCCAGGGTAAGCGACGCAAGAGACAGTGAAACAATAATGTCTTTTATGACCTAGCTTCAGAAATTACATACTCTCATTTCTGACGTATCCTATTGGTCACATAGACAAATCCTGATAAAGTGTGGGAGGTGACTACACAAGGATGTAAATACAAAAAGGCAGGGACCATTGGGGACTATTTTGGAGGCTAGCCACCATACCCCATCTCTCTTCTCTATATTTTGGACTCCTTTCTCTGAGACACCACTCTTGATAACCAGTAGCACATTATCAGTGGTTACTAATTGTAACTAAAACTTGGTAAGTAAGATAAAGCTCAGGCTTCATTTTAAGTAACTGGGGTAATTTTGTGTATAGACATGCATGTGTTCAATCCTGGTGACTAGAGACAACTTTCTACTTGATGCATATGGATTGCTGTTTGTGAATATTACAATTCCAGTACTTTTTAATGATGCTTGTCTTCTGTCTAGAAGTTATTTGGAAATATTGCTTAGAAAGGGTGATGTGTCTGGTGAGTAAGAATTTTCCCCCAGATTCTTCTCTACTACCATGTTCCTTCTTTAAAAGGAACATAGAATTAAATATGAAAATGGGAACTTCTTGGGATGGTATTAGATAAGGTTTGGTATGTATGATGCTTCCCCACTTTGGAAAAACTGCCTTGTGCACATCCTCATTCAGAACACAGATAGCAAGAAGAGAAGCAGTAAAAGACAGTGTTGTTTCACTCTCTCTTGGATCACTGGAGAAGTCAACCACTATACCACGAATTCTGTGTGTGTCAGGGTGAAGGGAAAATGTCATGTTATTTTACTTGGACTTGGCATTTAGTCCCATCTTCTTTCCTCTATCCACTGAAAATATCACAGTATTAAAAAGCATTTTTTTAATGAGAGTAAAAGTTGAGTGAGTCCCTCCTCCCTATTTTCCTTATATCTATTCTACTTGCAAACAACCTCTCTTAAGTCTGTGTCTACATAGATCCCTATATTAGCTTATTTGCCTGAACTGACTTAAAAGGTAGATTTAAAACTAAGTTTTTATTCATATGTTTTTAATGGTGCAGAGAAACTTTACCTTCTTCAAATTCTTTGATCAGATACTTTATTCCTCCATCCATCTTATTACACCAATAATTCAGGACCTTTCCCACTTCATCTACATTCTGAAAAGTGTCTCTGGATTATTCTTCCAGTTGTGGAAAGTAGCCTGTTTTATCTTTTTTAAATCTCACCTGGAAACTTCTTTTTCTTGTCTCATTTCCCTACCTTATCAACTTTGTTTTCACATATACCTTTTCAACCTTTTTTAACACTGTATTTGAACATTAATCAGGAATGGAAGAAAGGAGAAAATTTGTGAAAGGGAGGCTTCAAAGAAGAGTTATTGGGTGAGAAGAATTGAGATACAGGTGAAATTTTCCTATTTTACTAAAATGTCTCCAGTCATTACAAAGGTCCTTTCCAGCTCAATTACTTTTATTCTATCATCTTTGCTTGTTTGCCTTTGGTGCAAAACAATTTCTTCATGTGAAATCTTGTAAGTAGAGCAGATTAAGAAAAATATGTCACTTTAATTGACAAACAATATGGAGTTCAGATTCTCACATACTGGGGCTGTTCTGACCCAAACTCCCCACTCCTTTTCACTGTGACCCCTGGGGTTGGAAGAGGGTACTACCCCCTACTACTCCCAACAATCTGCAGAATATAGTTTAAAAATCACTGGACTAGACAGGCTCTGAGCTCTCTCCTTGCTCTGAAATGCTGTGTGTCCTTACCTGTGCTTCCTTTCCTCGCCTCCAATCTAAATCATACTCACCTTTTCAAGCCCCCTTCTCTAGTTCACATCCCTGACCTCACCTGAATATATTTGTATCATCTTCCTTTGTGCTCTTGCCCATTCTGTTTCCTCTATGTCAACTTCCCTTCCCACCTTTTTTGGTCCTGAAGAAGTGTAGAATTTTTAGGTAGTAGACTGTATTCTAGTTTGACTAGAGCATTGGACTATTGAAGGAAAATAGTAAGAAAACTGGGTCCAGATCATAGAAATAGTAACTGTCTGAGGTAGCCACTTAGGTTTGGAGTAAGAGAATTAGCAACAAACACAAATATCAACACACTTATACATAAAATGATTTCACAATTCCTTTCCCATCTAGCATTCCTGACCTCTATGATCAGAGTTGTTTCTGGTCTGACAGGAGGGGATGGAGTGAACTGGAGCAGACAGGACCAGAGGCATGGACAGAATGTGCTATTCCTTGGTCTGTTAGCTCCATAAAGTAAAAGCCATAAAAAAGCAAGATCCACCCAGGCATTTTTCCTTTGCTTCCCTGGGACATGTCTAAGTGGCTCTTCCATTTCTCCACAGGGTTGGGGAATCTGAAATCACCTTGAGTAAGCACCTGGCAGATGGTGCTTTTGAACTCTTGGCTTCCCTTGGAATTTTCCTCACAGTCTCCATTTCTCTATTCCTGAATTTGTTTAAACATTCATGTAGCATTTTGAACTTTTAAAAAGCACCTCCACATCCACAATTTCATTTTATATCAACTTAGTAATGGGAGAATTTATCTTCATTTTACAAACAAGGAAACTGGATGCCTGGCAGTTTAAATGACTTGCTAAGATTACATAGAGTAACTAATACTAGTGGCAGAGTCATAACAGAAAAGCAATGAACTGGGAGCTAAGAGATCAGTATGACAAGTGTATGCTCATATTGTTAATATGGTTCTGTGGAAACAGCCCCTCCCTGCCACCGTGCCCCGTGCCAAGTTAGACCTACATGGTCCCTGTGATCCCGTGTCCCCCGCATCGGCAGGCGGACTCTCAACCACTGCGCCACCAGGGAAGCCCGATTATGATGTATTTTAAAGATATATTATTATATTCTATTTTCTTATGTAATATTTAGGATATTTGCCTGTATATTCGTAAGTGAGACATCTATACTTTTCTTTATTGGGTGCCATTTTTGTCAGGTTTTATATAAGTGTTATGCTGGCTTCATAGATAGTTTCCCCAATCATTTTTTCTTTTTAAAATGTTAAATTTAAAACATTACTCTGGGTCACATCCCAGAAACAAAGTGAGAATCCTTTTTACTGAGCATGTAGCCCCTCTGTATTTATTGCTATATAACAAATTATCCCCAAACTTAGTGGCTTAAAACAACAAACATTTATTACTTCACAATTGCTATGAGTCCCGAATTCAGTAGTGGCTTAGCTAGATGGTTCTGACTCATGATCCCTCATGACATTACAATTAAGATGCTGACTTGACTGGAGCTGAAGAATATGGCTGTTGGCTGGAGGCTCAGTTCCTTACCACATAAGCCCAGAAGCTGCTTGAGTGTCCTCATGACATGGCAGTTGGCTTCTCCCAGGGTAAGCGACGCAAGAGACAGTGAAACAATAATGTCTTTTATGACCTAGCTTCAGAAATTACATACTCTCATTTCTGACGTATCCTATTGGTCACATAGACAAATCCTGATAAAGTGTGGGAGGTGACTACACAAGGATGTAAATACAAAAAGGCAGGGACCATTGGGGACTATTTTGGAGGCTAGCCACCATACCCCATCTCTCTTCTCTATATTTTGGACTCCTTTCTCTGAGACACCACTCTTGATAACCAGTAGCACATTATCAGTGGTTACTAATTGTAACTAAAACTTGGTAAGTAAGATAAAGCTCAGGCTTCATTTTAAGTAACTGGGGTAATTTTGTGTATAGACATGCATGTGTTCAATCCTGGTGACTAGAGACAACTTTCTACTTGATGCATATGGATTGCTGTTTGTGAATATTACAATTCCAGTACTTTTTAATGATGCTTGTCTTCTGTCTAGAAGTTATTTGGAAATATTGCTTAGAAAGGGTGATGTGTCTGGTGAGTAAGAATTTTCCCCCAGATTCTTCTCTACTACCATGTTCCTTCTTTAAAAGGAACATAGAATTAAATATGAAAATGGGAACTTCTTGGGATGGTATTAGATAAGGTTTGGTATGTATGATGCTTCCCCACTTTGGAAAAACTGCCTTGTGCACATCCTCATTCAGAACACAGATAGCAAGAAGAGAAGCAGTAAAAGACAGTGTTGTTTCACTCTCTCTTGGATCACTGGAGAAGTCAACCACTATACCACGAATTCTGTGTGTGTCAGGGTGAAGGGAAAATGTCATGTTATTTTACTTGGACTTGGCATTTAGTCCCATCTTCTTTCCTCTATCCACTGAAAATATCACAGTATTAAAAAGCATTTTTTTAATGAGAGTAAAAGTTGAGTGAGTCCCTCCTCCCTATTTTCCTTATATCTATTCTACTTGCAAACAACCTCTCTTAAGTCTGTGTCTACATAGATCCCTATATTAGCTTATTTGCCTGAACTGACTTAAAAGGTAGATTTAAAACTAAGTTTTTATTCATATGTTTTTAATGGTGCAGAGAAACTTTACCTTCTTCAAATTCTTTGATCAGATACTTTATTCCTCCATCCATCTTATTACACCAATAATTCAGGACCTTTCCCACTTCATCTACATTCTGAAAAGTGTCTCTGGATTATTCTTCCAGTTGTGGAAAGTAGCCTGTTTTATCTTTTTTAAATCTCACCTGGAAACTTCTTTTTCTTGTCTCATTTCCCTACCTTATCAACTTTGTTTTCACATATACCTTTTCAACCTTTTTTAACACTGTATTTGAACATTAATCAGGAATGGAAGAAAGGAGAAAATTTGTGAAAGGGAGGCTTCAAAGAAGAGTTATTGGGTGAGAAGAATTGAGATACAGGTGAAATTTTCCTATTTTACTAAAATGTCTCCAGTCATTACAAAGGTCCTTTCCAGCTCAATTACTTTTATTCTATCATCTTTGCTTGTTTGCCTTTGGTGCAAAACAATTTCTTCATGTGAAATCTTGTAAGTAGAGCAGATTAAGAAAAATATGTCACTTTAATTGACAAACAATATGGAGTTCAGATTCTCACATACTGGGGCTGTTCTGACCCAAACTCCCCACTCCTTTTCACTGTGACCCCTGGGGTTGGAAGAGGGTACTACCCCCTACTACTCCCAACAATCTGCAGAATATAGTTTAAAAATCACTGGACTAGACAGGCTCTGAGCTCTCTCCTTGCTCTGAAATGCTGTGTGTCCTTACCTGTGCTTCCTTTCCTCGCCTCCAATCTAAATCATACTCACCTTTTCAAGCCCCCTTCTCTAGTTCACATCCCTGACCTCACCTGAATATATTTGTATCATCTTCCTTTGTGCTCTTGCCCATTCTGTTTCCTCTATGTCAACTTCCCTTCCCACCTTTTTTGGTCCTGAAGAAGTGTAGAATTTTTAGGTAGTAGACTGTATTCTAGTTTGACTAGAGCATTGGACTATTGAAGGAAAATAGTAAGAAAACTGGGTCCAGATCATAGAAATAGTAACTGTCTGAGGTAGCCACTTAGGTTTGGAGTAAGAGAATTAGCAACAAACACAAATATCAACACACTTATACATAAAATGATTTCACAATTCCTTTCCCATCTAGCATTCCTGACCTCTATGATCAGAGTTGTTTCTGGTCTGACAGGAGGGGATGGAGTGAACTGGAGCAGACAGGACCAGAGGCATGGACAGAATGTGCTATTCCTTGGTCTGTTAGCTCCATAAAGTAAAAGCCATAAAAAAGCAAGATCCACCCAGGCATTTTTCCTTTGCTTCCCTGGGACATGTCTAAGTGGCTCTTCCATTTCTCCACAGGGTTGGGGAATCTGAAATCACCTTGAGTAAGCACCTGGCAGATGGTGCTTTTGAACTCTTGGCTTCCCTTGGAATTTTCCTCACAGTCTCCATTTCTCTATTCCTGAATTTGTTTAAACATTCATGTAGCATTTTGAACTTTTAAAAAGCACCTCCACATCCACAATTTCATTTTATATCAACTTAGTAATGGGAGAATTTATCTTCATTTTACAAACAAGGAAACTGGATGCCTGGCAGTTTAAATGACTTGCTAAGATTACATAGAGTAACTAATACTAGTGGCAGAGTCATAACAGAAAAGCAATGAACTGGGAGCTAAGAGATCAGTATGACAAGTGTATGCTCATATTGTTAATATGGTTCTGTGGAAACAGCCCCTCCCTGCCACCGTGCCCCGTGCCAAGTTAGACCTACATGGTCCCTGTGATGTTGTGAATATCATCGACAATCTAGTCGACGTGAAAATCTCCACACAAAAGAAAATGTTTTGGACTGGTCATCTTTGCTTCTCAACATGTGGATTTGTGGGACACTGGACATTTTGGATGGCCTAGAAGTTGGCACAATTAGGACAAAGTAGGTTTTCAAAGTTGGTTGGAGGCAAATAAGCCAATGGAATATGGCAACCAGATTCTGCACATCTAAAATACATTCTTATTTAGGAAAGAGAAACTTTCTAAATCAGCTCAAAGCAGTACAAGATGGAAAGAAAGGTCTTATGCCAAAACTCCAGCCACCACAAAATCTGTTCAGTTCCCTCAGAGTCAGCTCAGCAACGTGACAGAGCGTGCCTCTGATCCCTGCCCAAACGCTGGAACCCACCGTTTCATAGGCAGAATTCTGGCACCTTTCGGAAGCTCCATATTTGAAGGGGAGAAGCCAAGGTGGGATGGAGGGCTCTGTGAGTATTGGCAGAGGGTGTGGGACCTGGTTGCTATACTCAGAGCCACGGCTGACGTCAAACCCTCACCTCCCTCCCACTCAGACTGCAGCAAGCACACAGAAAACTCCCTTTTGCAGCTGTGCAAACTGTTCTTGCCGAGCTGCAACACGCCCACTGCTCCCTACAGCTATTCCAAATCCACAGTCTCATTGGCCATATTCAGAGGGAAATAAAAAAACCTGTCTGTTTCCCAGTTGGCCCTTTTTCAATCAAGATTAAATTAAAATGAAGCCTGAAGTTTAAACGAAATGCTCTTCCAGTTTATACCCTGGAGTTTCCATGCTCCTTTCTCCTCAGCCTGATTAGGGCAGGCTGGCCAGCTGAGGACTTTTCTTCCAGTGTCTCCTAAGGAACATTCTGGAAAGTTGGCTAGAGGGCTGCATTTCTGTCTAATATGCATCTGCTTCAGGCTTCAGATGTGCCTGCTTACTCTCCCTGGCGGAAAGTGGGACATTAGGAATCGATTCTAAAAGCTGGCCCTGTAGAGGGAAGGGGAAGGGACAAAGTTAATCAGATTTGCCCCAGGTCTTACGAGAACCCATTGTCCCCATTGGTCCTGCAATACACAGACTGCCCAGCTCCATCTCTAGGGGACTCCAGCCCAGTCTGTGGGGGAGAAGAAGACCATTTTTCTTCGTGGGAATAAATGGTGGAATCTGCCCCTTTCAATGGAAGCTCAGGTGGGAAGGGGTGAAACAACTCTGCCAAGTCCCTCTAAACTGTGCTCCTAAGAGTTTGACATCAAGAGTGGTGTTAGAATTAAGAGGTACAAACTACTATGTATAAAATAAATAAGCTACGAGGATATATTGTACAGCACAGGGAATATAGCTAATATTTTATAATAACTATAAATGGTATACAACCTTTAAAAAATATGAATCACTATGTTATACACCCAAAACTTATATACTATTGTACATCAATTATACTTCAATAAACAAACAAATAAACTCATAGAAAAAGAGATCAGATTTGTATTATCAGAGGAGGTGGGGTTGGAAAATTGGATGAAGGTGGTCAAAAAGTACAAACTTCCAGATATAAGATAAATAAGTACTACGGATGCAATGCACAACATGATAAATACAGTTAACATTGCTACATGTTATATATTGAAAGTTATTATGACAGTAAATCCTAAGAATTCTCATCAAGAGAAAAAAAAATTTTTTTCTGTTTATTTGATTTTGTATCTATATGAGATGATGGATGTTCATTAATCTTATTGTGGTCATCATTTCATGATGCATGTAAGTCAGATCATTACTCTGTACACCTTAGACTTATACAGTGCTGTAAGTCAGTTATATCTTAATAAAACCCGAAGAAAAAAGTGAAAAGAAAATACTACTAAATGAAGGTAAATAAATAAACAGATGTTCGAATTATCATTTTTTTTTTTTTTTTTTTTTTTTTTTTTGGCGGTACGCGGGCCTCCCACTGTTGTGGCCTCTCCCGTTTCGGAGCACAGGCTCCGGACACACAGGCTCAGCGGCCATGGCTCACGGGCCCAGCTGCTCCGCGGCATGAGGGATCCTCCCGGACCGGGGCACGAATCCGCGTCCCCTGCATCGGCAGGCGGACTCCCAACCACTGCGCCATCAGAGAAGCCTGAATTTATTTATTTATTTATTTAAGTGGTGTTAGAAGTGTGGGGGCAGAGGGAACATGGAGTTCTTTTGTTACTTCTAGTCCCAAGTGCCCTGCAAATCCCAGTAGTTCTTGGGTATGTATTGGAGTCATCTACGGAGCTTTCTAGAAATATAATTGCCATGCTCTGAGCCCAGATATTCTAATTCAGTAGAAAGGGCACTGCAGGACCTTAGCATTTGTGTAGTTTGTAAAGTTCTACAGTGATTCTCCTGCAGGTGGTTTTGTGTATTTGCCAGTTTTCTCATCTGGGATGTGTATCAAAACCACCCCCAGGGTGGAATTCTAAAATAACTGGAAAAAAGTTCTTTTAAGTGGAAATCTGCAGTACAAAGTTAAGGAGATAGCCCGTCTGAAAAGACTGGAGGATATAAAACCAGGAAGAGTTACAGTAGACAGGAACAAATGCCTCAGGTATAGACAAATGGAGTAGGGCTGTTCTAGGAAAACTACCTTAGCCCACAGAGATAGTCACTGAATAAAATTAATGGTGTTCTAGCTGCAGAGATAGTGCTCAGCTCGGGGTGGAGAGAATAAAAAGTCTCATCCCTGGAGGTTTGGTAAGTGGGTAATATTAGACCCATCCATCCTCAAGGAGAAGGGATATATTTAGACAAACACAACACGCCTCAGGGAAGGAACATGGGTCAGTTAGCTCCAATATTTTGAGCTCTCGTTTTTAGTGGTATTAGACACTTTCAGTATGTTCTGATTGTTAAGACTTTCATTTTTTTAACAAGTGATGTTAAGTTTTTAATTTTATTTTATTGAAGTACAGCTGATTTACAATGTTGTATTAGTTTCAGGTGTTCAGCAAAGTGATTTAGTTATACATATACATATATTCATTCTTTTTCAGATTCTTTTCCCATATAGGTTATTACAGAATATTGAGCAGAGTTCCCTGTGCTGTACAGTGGGTCCTTGGTTATCTATTTTCTATATAGTAGAGTGTGTATGTTAATCCCAAGATCCTAATTTATCCCTCGCCCCATGTTTCCTCTTTGGTAACCATAAGTTTGTTTTCAAAAATCTGTGTCTATTTTGTAAATAAGTTCATTTATATCATTTTTAGATTTGATTCCACATATGAGTGATATCATATGAAATTTGTCTTTCTCTGACTTACCTCACTTAGTATGATAATCTCTAGGTCCATCCATGTTGCTGCAAATGGCATTATTTCATTCTTTTTTATGGTTGAGTAATATTCCATTGTTAAAACTTTCATTTATTCCTTCACTGAATATTATTGACCACCTGCTATATGCCAGTCCCTCAATGCCAGGTTCTGGAAGGACAGTGACAACGGCACCAGAGCTCTTCTCCTCTGACCATTTCTCTTCTTGCCTTATTTTTACTTGGCCTTAGTTTTTCATTTAGACTCTTTCCACATGGTAGAGAAGCTGCCTTCTGCTGCCCCTGATTTACAGCCTTCAGCTTAGAAACTCCAAAAAAAAAAAGGAAGCTCCTTTCTTTCAGCATCTATCAACCATTCTGAGGGAAATATTTGGAATGGCTCTGCTTGAGTCATAATGCCCTACCATGGCAGATGATATTTTCATTGGTGTGATGATGGTCACACCAAAATATTCACTCTTCATTCCGCATGTTCATCTTACAACGTGACTGACATTCCTTCCACCGAGCAGGGGATGGGGGCGGGGGTTGGGAGGTCCTATGTTCCCTCCCCTTCTATCTGGGTGGGGGCTGTGATGGCTCCAATCAACAAAGTGCTGTAGAAATGGCGACATGGAACTCTTGAAGCTAGGACATCAAAAGGAAATGGTTTATGCCTGGCATACACTCTCTCTCTCAGGATACTCATCTTTAGATCCCAGCCTCCACATTGTGAGGGAGCCCAGGCCACACGGAGAGGCAACACATGGGTGCTCTAGCCAGCTGTCAGCATCAACACGCAGACACGTGAGTGAGTGAGTCTTCACCTGACTTCAGCCCTAGCCTTCAGGTCTTCCAGCTATGACCCCAGACACTGTGTTACAGAGACAAGCCATCCTGCTCTGCCCTGTCTGCATTCCTGACCCACAGCACCCATGAGCCACTATGTAACATTATTCATGTTTTAAGTCACAGAGTTTTGAGTTATTTGTTGTGCAGCAATAGATAAATAATTGTCCATTGGGCCAGTTGCCTGGCAATTGGAGTATCTGATTAGGGGAGCAAATGTGTTACTGAAGAAGAAGAGATGTGAAAGGTTGCTGGGTAGACAAGATGAGTAGATACCATGGCCCACTACAATCCTAGGATAAGTTAATTTCCCATGAGTGTATAAACATACATGTACATGAACAATTGAAGCCAGAGTCATTATTATAAATAGCAAATGGAAAAGGATCTTAATTTTACTAATTCCATTTGCTACATCATGAGCAGTCTAGTATTATCCGAGAAACGTATGTCTTTTTTCTCTGATTAATTGCTTGGGCAATGATTCTCAATTCAGCAAACGCTAAAGACCAAAATTTCAGAAGTGTTACAAAGAGGTTTTGGGCACAGGTGGAAGTTTAGCTATGTAACTTAGAAGGCTGAGCTTGAAAGCTGGTTTAGGAAACAGGTTCCAGGGCTTCCCTGGTGGTGCAGTGGTTGAGAGTCCGCCTGCCGATGCAGGGGACACGGGTTCGTGCCCCGGTCCGGGAGGATCCCACATGCCGCGGAGTGGCTGGGCCCGTGAGCCATGGCCGCTGAGCCTGCGCGTCCGGAGCCTGTGCTCCGCAACGGGAGAG
>NW_006797357.1:1433354-1444635 GCF_000442215.2 Lipotes vexillifer
AAAAAAAAAAAAAAAAAAAGAAAGAAACAGGTTCTGCAGTGGTGTTTAATAGGAGACCGCACACAGGGGTGGGAGGATGACTTTCAAGAAAGAACACGTCTTTCACAGCGCAGCTTCCCTCTACTTGCTCTGCTCTGAGCAATTCAGGAGCATGTTCATTTGTCTCCTGCAGGTCACGATTAATTTGCATAACTGAAAACGGAATCCTAATTCCACATTAGCAAAAGAAATTATACTCTCTGGAAGTTAGAAGAGTGTTTTTTCAGTTTTACTTTTTTTTTTTTTTTTTAAAGAGAATCAACCAAAGTATATTCTCAAAGTTTATTGTGTGTAATTATTTTTATACACTTCTGATAAAAATATTTCCTTATATAAACCCATTCTGAAAGCTTGAAACACAGGAGGGGGAAACCATGAATTAAGCCGTATCTGAAATGTGCTCTTTCTCACAGGAGGGAAAAAAGTTTACTCTGCAGTCGATTTAAATGACAGCCTCCAGAGAGGTCAGAGACTGGGCTTCAGGATTAGGGACTGAGATATGAAATTAAAATACCTGCCTCAAGGCTCATCTATAAAGAAAAAAACAAAAACAGTAGACCTTTCTCTGTTGTGTCTCTGAGAAAGGCAGGCTTTGGGGAAGAGGAAAAAGGTGAAGTTCGCTGACCCTCAGCTCTCCAGTTGGACAAGGGTCACAGAACTGAATGCGTCCTCAGGCTCCACTTCCTTTCAGAAAGTGACTGCCAGTGAAAGAGAACACATTTTGCCCTGTCCCTCCCTGAAGTTAAATTTCTCATCTAAATCCACATGGAAACAGAAGAGACTCAGTCCATTTCATAATTCAACAGGATTGGATCATGCTTTCTGAACTTATAACGAGAGTGTCGAATTATGTGAATCTTGGAGAGGTTTTTCATTTAAGTTCTAGATTAAAAAAAAATTGTGGTAACATTTACATAACATAAAATCTACCATTTTAACCATTTTAATTCTACATTTCAGTGGCATTAATGCTGAACATTCACACTGTTGCATAACCATCACTACCACCCATCTCTATAAATTTCTTTTCTTTTCAAACGGAAATTCTGTACTCATTAAATAAAAACTGCTCATCCCCCTTCCCCCTGCCCCCCGCCAGTCCCTGGCAAGCACCAGTCTACTTTCTGTCTCTATGAATTTGACTACTCTAGGCATCTCGTATAAGTGGAATCATACAATATTTGTCCTTTTGTGACTGGCTTATTTCACTTAGCATATCCAAGTTAAAGCATATGTCAGAATTGCCTTCTTTTTAAAGGCTGAATAATATCCAGAGGATGTATATACCACATTTGGTGAGTTTTTTTTAAGGGGAGGATTATCTTCTCCACTGATAATCTTCACCACAGCCTTCCTAGTCTGTATCACCTTTTCAACATTAAAGATTTGTTTAAAGATGATTTTTTTCTTCTATATTTTATCATCGTATCTGGTGTAGGGGAGCAAAATTCGCCACCCCAAAATATGTCTCATTTTCATGAGAATTAATTTAGGCCGATTATTTTTCTGGCTCAAAAGCCACAGGAAAAAGTCCTTGACTTTCCCCCTTCTTGTCTAAAAGAATGTAGATGGAGGCCCTGTTCCAGGAAGGGAACTATCACCATAGGTAACTATAGTATGAACTAGGTGTGTAGACAGGGAGGGACCTAGCAAATTCTGTCTGTTAAAAACTCCTTTCGGGGCTTCCCTGGTGGCTCAGTGGTTGAGAGTCCGCCTGCCGATGCAGGCGGCACGGGTTCGTGCCCCGGTCCGGGAAGATCCCACATGCCACATGCCGCGGAGCAGCTGGCCTGTGAGCCACGGCCGCTGAGCCTGTGCGTCCGGAGCCTGTGCTCCGCAACGGGAGAGGCCACAACAGTGAGAGGCCCGCGTACTGCAAAAAAACAAAAAACAAACACTAAAAAAACAAAAAAACAAAAAAACCCTCCTTTCGGTGTCCCATTGTCTCTGCCTGGCTCAGCAAACATTTGTTTCCTAAACATTTGCTTTTCCATCTCCATGAAAATTGCTTTCCTCCCCTTTGAAGTCCTGAACACCTACCCCCAACATTCTCTCTTGCCTTTAGCTGAAGATGGTGTTTAAGGCGACAGCTTCAGCCATTTTGGCAAATGACTCAGTTTTCCTGGGTTTCTGCCATGTCTGTATGTTATTAAATTTTTGTTTGATTTTCTCCTTTTAATTTGTCTCATGTCAATTTAATTCTTTGGCTAGTCAGAAAAACCTAGAAGGATGGAGGAAAATTTCTTCCTCCCCGATACTGGTTTTCTTTTCCTCCCTCCCTCCCTTCCTTCCTTCCCTCTCTCTCTCTCTCTCTCTCTCTCTCTCTCTCTCCTTTGCAATAGCAGGTGATACATATTGCTTGTATCATAACACTTACATAAGGCGTTATGTAAATACTTACCTCTCCTAACAAACTGTGCTCCGACGGGAGAGGCCACAACAGTGAGAGGCCCGCGTACTGCAAAAAAACAAAAAACAAACACTAAAAAAACAAAAAAACAAAAAAACCCTCCTTTCGGTGTCCCATTGTCTCTGCCTGGCTCAGCAAACATTTGTTTCCTAAACATTTGCTTTTCCATCTCCATGAAAATTGCTTTCCTCCCCTTTGAAGTCCTGAACACCTACCCCCAACATTCTCTCTTGCCTTTAGCTGAAGATGGTGTTTAAGGCGACAGCTTCAGCCATTTTGGCAAATGACTCAGTTTTCCTGGGTTTCTGCCATGTCTGTATGTTATTAAATTTTTGTTTGATTTTCTCCTTTTAATTTGTCTCATGTCAATTTAATTCTTTGGCTAGTCAGAAAAACCTAGAAGGATGGAGGAAAATTTCTTCCTCCCCGATACTGGTTTTCTTTTCCTCCCTCCCTCCCTTCCTTCCTTCCCTCTCTCTCTCTCTCTCTCTCTCTCTCTCTCTCTCCTTTGCAATAGCAGGTGATACATATTGCTTGTATCATAACACTTACATAAGGCGTTATGTAAATACTTACCTCTCCTAACAAATTGTCAGTTTCTTGGAGCAGGAACCAAATCCTACCTTATAGGAGGCCTGGAATAAACGCTCAGTAGAGGAAAGTTGAGTTTAACTGAGTGAAATGATACTCAAAGTAGACAGCTACATAATGATCTCATCTACAGATTTCTTAAAATCAGCTAAGCAAAACACTGACCCATGTGTCTATCCATGTTTTCATTTTCTATGGCTTCCGTAACAAATTTCCACTGACTTAGTGGCTTAAAACAACAGGAATATTTTATCACATAGTTCTGTACTTCAGAACTTCAGTATGGGTATCACTGGACTAAAATCAAGGTGTCAGCAGGCTGTGTTCCTTTCTGGAGGGTCTAGGAGAGTAAGTTTCCTTGCTCATTCAGGTTTTGGGAGAATTCACTTACATGTGGTTGTAGGACTGAGGGCTCAATGTCTGCTGGCTCAGCTGGGGGCTGACCTTAGCTCCAAGAGGCTTCTCTCCGGCCTTTGCACATGTATCTCACAGCCCTGTATCTCAGAACCAGCAATGGAGCACGAAATCCTTCTCAGGTTGTCATCTCTCCTAGCCTTCTTCTATTGTTGTGTCTTTCTCACTGCAGTCTGGAAAGATTCTACATTTTTAAGGACTTGTGCCATTAGATTGGGCCCACCTGTATAACCCTCATCACATCTGCAAAGTCACTTTTGCCATGTAAGGTAACATACTCACATGTTCCAGGGATCATGGCATGGACGTCTTTGGGAGCCATTATTCTGCCTATCACAATCTGCAACTATTTACTCCAGGTCTCCTTGTTCCTGATCTTCTAATCTTTCTCTTTCTAAGATCTTTCCTAGCCAACCAAGTCATTCTTCACTCTCCATGGGTTCATGTATATTCTAACCCCAAATTACTTTTTCTTCCACGCAATATGCATAACCAGTTGAACTGCCCAAAGCTCTGTGCATTGGGATGATTTTTCCTTCCCACTATCTTTCAAGGCTTCCCTCAGATGGGGCTGTAGCGCAGCCATGATTCATTTTCAGTGTGCACACACATACTGGGCTGAACCATTGTCATCCAGGCTCAGTCTTTTTCTTCCTCCACCAACTGGTCATAAAGGATCCCACATGTGGCCACAGATGTGAGCTGAAGAAGCAGTGCTGGTATGAGAGTAATGGATGACGTGGGAATCTGGCTATCTGCCTACATAGCTTGCTTGTATTCTGTGGTCCTACCTGTGGTCAGAACTAGGTGTAGTGCTTCTATTTTATAACATATTGCTGCTGGCCCTGCCTTACTTTGTGACTTTGTGGGCTGGATCATAGGATCCAAGAACTGCAGCCTGGACCTACTACAGAGTCCTTTCCTACTCTGGAGCCTACTCAGAGCTGGCAGTCTTTCATGTCACACACTGTGCTGCTTGGAACAGTATTCTTGGGTGGGGAATATTCTGCCTCCAGATTCTGAAGTTGCCTATAAAGTATTATATTTCCCTCTTCATGGTTGGAAGTGCAGGAAGCAATAGTTTTTCCTTTACTTTGGAGAGTATGTCCCAGCTTGCTTCAGACTACTGGGAACCTAAAAATTTTACTGATGTGGCCCTCCCTAGAACCTTCAAAGAATTTATCTCACAATCTCCGGAGTGTGTGTGTCTCACCAAGGCCTCCAGTGAACTAACTAGTCACTGTGCTCCTCTGGTCTGATTAATGTAATGCCATCAACAGAGTAGAACAACATGAGGCTCTATGGGACATCCAGGTCTTTTCAGACTATACTTCATGAGAGAGTGAGAGAGTTCACATAGACCTGGGGAAAGACAGTGAACACATACTATTGTATATTCCAAATAAATGTGAAGCATCTAACCTTCTTTCCTGATCATAAAGAATGTCTGACCCCATACAATGAACCTGAGACCATGCTAATCTGCTCTAGCTGTCACAGCAGCTGCAGTTGGGACTACCTCTTAGTTGAGTTTGCACTAGTCCACTGTCACCCTTCAATATCTGTCTTATTTCTGTAGGGGGAAGACTGGTAAATTAAATGGAGATATGATGACCATCACATCTGCAAGGGGTAAAATATAAAGGTGGATGAGAAAGAGTTTATTGATTGGGGAGCCCTCTTCCAGAATACACCCTAAATAACCTAGAGAAGGCCCTAGGAAATTGTTCAAGGATGCTGATAGGATGACTCCTAGAAGGATGGTAAAAGAGATGGCCCAACCAAATGAAGTAAAAAGGTCAGAGATTGCTGTGGCATGCAGAGGAAGGGGAAGTAAAAGGCTCAGAGAAGGGACCTTGTGGATATACTATGTAAAGCTGGAAAGCCCAATTATGTAATGACTTATCTATTGGTCTGGTGACAGGAAGGGAGTAGAGGCAGATTTGGGGGTAAGGGAGTTACATGTTGTCTTATGAGAGAAAGACATCTGCGTCTTCTTCAAGTAAGCAAGCATATTATCCCTCAGTATGCAGGAATGGAGGCACTTCCACAGGCTCAGAAGGTTAAGAGAAATCTGGAGAGTCAATATTTTGGGTGGCATCAACCAAGATGTCCGTATTCTGCATTTCTAAATCTCATTCTTTTCCAGCGAGGACCACGAACTTGGCACCATATAATATCTTAGTTGGGAGTTTAAATTTCCTTGGAGTCAACTACAATGTCAAATAATTCCTGAGGCTGCTTCTCAGCTTTCTTAGCTCTCCCACTATAAGAGATGATATCTCTTTATATGCTACCAAGGAGGATCTCTCTGGCATTCACTCTTAGCTAATAACTGTCAGTTCATCACTCTCGGCTTTTGAAAATCTTTTCCTAGATCACCAATTGAGTTTACCAATAGCCATCCAGTTCCATTGTTCTTATTATTTCCCTCCATATTTCTCAAATACCTGATATACAACACCATCTAATGAATTCCTATCCAGCAGTAAGTATATCATCCCAGTTCATCACTGGTTGAAAGATTTAACAATTGCTTTGCTACCTAGTACCAGGGGCTGGCTGTTGCTCACTATCACCAGCAATGGGGTCCTCTTTGCCAAGTAGGTATGGGTGATTCAATTCCAAAATCTCAACTCAGTGTTTGATACTGAAAGCTTCTGCCTTTAGCACTCCCAGTGGCTGGGAACAGCACTTCATTCCTAAAGACTAGGTGGTGTATCACAGTGTCTATCAACGAATTTTAAATGTTTAATTCAAAACAGAACACCTTGATCTAACTTCAGAAAGAGATTATTTCAGAAAAAACCCTTCCCCTGGAAGGCTCATGTGAAATAAATGTAGATCATTGCCCTTCATCTTGTTGGAGAAGCAGAACACTTTTGTAGGCAAGGCATCAGTGAATGATGTTTGTTAGATGCTTACCATGTTCTCAGTCATTCCATTCAGCATAAAGAGAGGGAAAAAAAATCTTACAGGTTTCTAAATATGTCTTCAAAGAAACACAAGTGATGTTTGGTCACAGTTGCCAATATTTAGATTGAAGTTTTTTTTTTTTTACAACTTTATTGGAGTATAATTGCTTTACAATGTTGTGTTAGTTGCTGCTGTATAACAAAGTGAATCAGCTATACGTATACATATTTCCCCATATTCCCACCCTCTTGTGTCTCCCTCCCACCCTCCTTATCCCATCCCTCCAGGTGGTCACAAAGCACGAGCTGATCTCCCTGTGCTATGTGGCTGCTTTGCACTAGCTATCGATTTTACATTTGGCAGTGTATATATTTCAATGCCACTTTCTCACTTTGTCTCAGCTTACCCTTCCCTCTCCCCATATCCTCAAGTCCATTCTCTATGTCTGCTTATTTAGTCGTGTCCTACCCCTAAGTTCTTCAGAACCATTTTTTTTTAGATCCCATATATATGTGTTAGAATACGGTATTTGTTTTTCTCTTTCTGACATACTTCACTCTGTATGACAGACTCTAGGTCCATCCACCTCACTACAAATAACTCAATTTCGTTTCTCTTAATGGCTGAGTAATATTCCGTGTGTATATGTGCCACATCTGCTTTAGCCATTCATCTGTCGATGGACACTTAGGTTGCTTCCATACCCTGGCTATTGTAAATAGAGCTGCAATGAACATTGTGGTACATGACTCTTTCTGAATTATGGTTTTCTTAGGGTATATACCCAGTAATGAGATTGCTGGGTCATATGCTGGTTCTATTTTTAGTTTTTTAAGGAACCTCCATACTGTTTTCCATAGTGGCTGTATCAATTTACATTCCCACCAACAGTGCAAGAGGGTTCCCTTTCCTCCACACTCTCTCCAGCATTTATTGTTTGTAGATTTTTTGATGATGGCCATTCTGATCGGTGTGAGGTGATACCTCATTGTAGTTTTGATTTGCATTTCTCTAATGATTAGTGATGTTGAGCATCCTTTCATGTGTTTGTTGGCAATCTGTATATCTTCTCTGGAGAAATGTCTATTTAGGTCTTCTGCCCATTTTTGGATTGGGTTGTTTGCTTTTTTGATATTGTGCTGCATGAACTGCTTGTATATTTTGGAGATGAATCTTGTGTCAGTTGCTTCATTTGCAAATATTTTCTCCCATTCTGAGAGTTGTCTTTTCGTCCTGTTTATGGTTTCCTTTGCTGTGCAAAAGCTTTTAAGTTTCATTAGATCCCATTTGCTTATTTTTGTTTTTATTTCCATTTCACTAGGAGGTGGGGCAAAAAGGATCTTGCTGTGATTTATGTCAAAGAGTGTTCTGCCTATGTTTTCCTCTAAGAGTTTGATAGTTTCTGGCCTTACATTTAGGTCTTTAATCCATTTTTCGTTTATTTTTGTGTATGGTGTTAAAGAGTGTTCTAATTTCATTCTTTTACATGTAGCTGTTCAATTTTACCAGCACCACTTACTGAAGAGGCTGTCTTTTCTCCGTTGCATATTCTTGCCTCCTTTATCAAAAATAAGGTGACCATATGTGCGTGGGCTTACCTCTGGGCTTTCTGTCCTGTTACATTGATCTATATTTCTGTTTTTGTGCCAGTTCCATACTGTCTTGATTACTGTAGCATTGTAGTATAGTCTGAAGTTCAGGAGCCTGATTCCTCCAGCTCCATTTTTCTTTCTCAAGATTGCTTTGGCTATTTGGGGTCTTTTGTGTTTCCATACAAATTGTGAAATTTTTTATTCTAGTTCTGTGAAAAATGCCAGTGGTAGTTTGATAGGGATTGCATTGAATCTGTAGATTGCTTTGGGTAGTAGAGTCATTTTCACAATGTTGATTCTTCCAATCCAAGAACATGGTATATCTCTCCATCTATTTGTATCATCTTTAATTTCTTTCATCAGTGTCTTATAGTTTTCTGCATACAGGTCTTTTGTCTCCTTAGGTAGGTTTATTCCTAGATATTTTATACTTTTTGTTACAATGGTAAATGGGAGGGTTTCCTTAATTTCTCTTTCAGATTTTTCATTATTAGTGTATTGGCATGCAAGAGATTTCTGTGCATTAATTTTGTATCCTGCTACTTTACCAAATTCATTGATTACCCCTAGTAGTTTCTGGTAGCATCTTTAGGATTCTCTATGTATAGTATCATGTCATCTGCAAACAATGACAGGTTTACTTCTTCTTTTCCGGTTTGGATTCCTTTTATTTCTTTTGCTTCTCTGATTGCTGTGGCTAAAACTTCCAAAACTGTGTTGAATAATAGTGGTGAGAATGGGCAACCTGGTCTTTTTCCTGATCTTAGTGGAAATGGTTCCAGTTTTTCACCATTGAGAATGATGTTGGCTGTGGGTTTGTCATATATGGCCTTTATTATGTTGAGGTAAGTTCCCTCTATGCCTACTTTCTGGAGGGTTTTTATCATAAATGGGTGTTGAATTTTGTCAAAAGCTTCTTCTGCATCTATTGAGATGATCATATGGTTTTTCTCCTTCAATTTGTTAATATGGATATCACATTGACTGATACGCATATATTGAAGAATCCGTGCATTCCTGGGGTAAACCCCACCTGATCTTTGTGTATGATCCTATTAATGTGCTGCTGGATTGTGTTTGCTAATATTTTGTTGAGGATTTTTGTATCTATGTTCATCAGTGATATTGGCCTGTAGTTTTCATTTTTTGTAACATCATTGTCTGGTTTTGGCATCAGGATGATGGTGGCCTCTTAGAATGAGTTTGGGAGTGTTCCTCCCTCTGCTATATTTTGGAAGAGTTTGAGAAGGATAGGCGTTAGCTCTTCTCTAAATATCTGACAGAGGGCTTCCCTGGTGGCGCAGTGGTTGAGAGTCCGCCTGCCAGTGCAGGGGACAGGGGTTCGTGTCCTGGTCTGGGAAGATCCCACATGCTGCGGAGCGGCTAGGCCCGTGAGCCATGGCCACTGAGCCTGCGCATCCGGAGCCTGTGCTCCACAACGGGAGAGGCCACAACAGTGAGAGGTCCGCGTACCGCAAAAAAAAAAAAAAAAAAAAAAAAGTCTGATAGAATTTGCCTGTGGAACCATCTGGTCCTGGGCTTTTGTTTGTTGGAAGATTTTTAACCACAGTCTCAATTTCAGTGCTTGTGATTGGTCTGTTTATATTTTCTATTTCCTCCTGGTTCAGTCTTGGAAGGTTGTGCTTTTCTAAGAATTTGTCCATTTCCTCCAGGTTGTCCATTTTATTGGCATAGAGTTGCTTGTAGTAATCGCTCATGATCCTTTGTATTTCTGCAGTTTCAGTTGTTAATTCTCCTTTTTCATTTCTAATTCTGTTGATTTGAGTCTTCTCCCATTTTTCCCTGATGAGTCTGGCTAATGGCTTATCAATTTTGTTCGTCTTCTCAAAGAACCACCTTCTAGTTTTATTGATCTTTGCTATTGTTTCCTTCATTTCTTTTTCATTTATTTCTGATCTAATCTTTATTATTTCTTTCCTTCTGCTAACTTCGGGATTATTTTGTTCTTCTTTCTCTAATTGCTTTAGGTGTAAGTTTAGGTTGTTTATTTGAAATTTTCCTTGTTTCTTGAGGTAGGATTGTATTGCTATAAACTTCCCTCTTAGCACTCCTTTTGCTGCATCCCATAGGTTTTGGGTTGTCGTGTTTTCATTGTCATTTGCTTCTTGGTAGTTTTTGATTTCCTCTGATTTCTTCAGTGATCTCTTGGTTATTTAGTAGCGTATTGTTTAGCCTCCATGTGTCTGTATTTTTTACAGATTTTTTCATGCAATTGACACTAGTCTCCTAGCGCTGTGGTCGGAAAAGATACTTGATATGATTTCAATTTTCTTAAGTTTACCAAGGCTTGAGTTTTGACCCAAGATATGATCTATCCTGGAGAATGTTCCATGAGCACTTGTGAAGAAAGTGTATTCTGCTGTTTTTGGATTGAATGTACTACAAATATCAATTAAGACTATTTTATTTAATGTATCATTTAAAGCTTGTGTTTCCTTATTTATTTTCACCTTGGTTGATTTGTTCATTGGTGAAAGCGTGGTGTTAAAGTCCCCTACTATTATTGTGTTACTGTCAGTTTCCCCTTTTATAGCAGTTAGCATTTGTCTTGTGTATTGAGGTGCTCCTATGTTGGGTGCATAAGTATTTACAGTTATATCTTCTTCTTGGATTGATTCCTTGATCATTATGTAGTGTCTTTTGTCTCTTGTAATAGTCTTTATTTCAAAGTCTATTTTGTCTGATATGAGAATTGCTACTCCAGCTTTCTTTTGATTTCCATTTCCATGGAATACCTTTTTCCATCTGCTCACTTTCTGTCTGTATGTGTCCCTAAGTCTGAAGTGGCTCTCTTGTAGACAGCATATATATGTGTCTTGTTTTTGTACCCATTCAGCCAGCCTATGTCTTTCGGTTGGTGCAGTTAATCTTAGATTGAGTTTTGAAGTAGTTATCCCACTGCTATTATTAAGGTTAAAGAATTTGTTTGGTTCATAAAGGGCACTGCTTAGCCTTGGCAAAATTTTCAAATAACTTGAGGTTTATACTAGTAGGTACTCTTGGGCAAGCCAGAGATGTCAATCAAATGTGCACTGGCCAGCAGTGGGCCTTGGGAGAACATCTGGAACACCAGTCTCAATCCTTCCAGCTTCTTAGAAAACTAGGGGTTGGGTGTATGATTGAACTGCGTCCTAGGGACTTTCAAGGAGCCAGCTGTGAAGTCCAGGAACTCCTTCCTCTCTTTCCACTTATTTTATTGTTCTCTGTTGCATCCTGTTGTCATACCACCCCTCACCCTGAGGCACAGTGGCTTGCCTGACCACCTGGGATGGGAAAGGAGACAACATCCTCCAGGAAT
>NW_006797357.1:1445408-1451362 GCF_000442215.2 Lipotes vexillifer
AGGAATGCCTGCTGGCACCATGGCCACCCCAGGAGACAGTGGCCACCCGAGGAAGCTTGGGATCGCCTCTCTGTCCTAAGCATATTACAGTTTTCTACCAGGTGGATCTGCTCCAACTGGGAAAGGAGTTCTGGAGTCAGGAATATTCATTATCTACAAAATTGCCATTTGACATATTATTGTGTTAACCTGCCTGCTTTTGACCAGATGAATTTTGACCTATTGCTTTTAACTGAATAAGTTTCTCCTAAATAAGTTGGACCCATTTCCCCTTGGCTTTCCTATTGTCTAATTATAAGAAAACATAGAAATATAACTATTTAAGTCATCAAAAAATAACTAAGTCATCAAAAAACATTGAATAAGACAAAGATCTCTCTTTCCCACCCCCACCCTCACCCACTTCGTTTCCAGTACTATTACTCAGAACATTCTTGATGCCTAATAGATGAAGAAAATATGAAAATGTCCAAATTCTAGCCTTAAAGTTATCACAAGTGGATGAATTGAGAAGAGAATGAAGAAAAAAATGACATCTGCTTTTTAATTATTTGTAATAACCTTTGAATAAAATGAGTTAATACATGTAAATGCACTTAAATAGCATTTATTGAATGCCTACTGCATACTAGAAACTGTTCTACTTATTATTATTTTACATATTGCAGCTATGGTAACTGGCATGTTATCATTTCCACTATAAGCATATTAAAATGTACCAAGTAATGGGCAGTGCTTGTTATTCAGTTAATTATAACATAATTGATTTAACTTACTTTGATGAAAATTTTATACTTCAGGTTGTTGCTGCCTAAATAGAATGACACTAAATTGTGTAAAAAATATGCCTAGAAAATTGCTGATGACTTACATGTGCTTAGAAAGTATGTCAATGCCCAGCTACAACACCCATTTCTTAGGATTTTATAATTTTGTGAAAGGAATTCATTACTTACTGCCCCAGAGGTATTTGGGGTTTGAGGCTAACACCCATCTTCCAGAGGCTCTAAATTACAAAAAAAAAAAATCCATTTTTGTCAGAACAGCTGTGTGGGAGGGTCTGAAGGTGGAACCAAGAAACTGCATAGACCAGTCTGAGATCTATCACCTATAAACCATGGGATAATGGTCATCTTACTTGAACTCTGAGTGAGTCTCAGTTTATTCATTTATGAAAGGGAGATAGAAATATTTACCTCAGTGTTATTATGAAGACAGAGTATGAAAACTGTATGTAAAGCACACAGTAAATGGCAGATACCTTTACTGTTATTGATGTTTTTATTAGTTGGGATTCCCTGAAGTGTCTGCAGGAATAAATTCTCTTCTAGTAAACTAGTCCCTCTCTGCATCTCCATTCCTCATCCATAAACTGTGAATAATAATGGTATCTACTCCAATGGCTCTTGTGAGGATTAAGTGAATTAATACATGTAAACCCTTTAGAACAGTGCTTGGCACATGATAAGCCCATTATTCAAGTTCATGTGCTTTCAATTTATACTAAATTTCTTTGACCAGATCTAAAGATATAAACTACTTTTCCTCCAAATGAATATTTGATTTAGTCAAAAGTATTATATCATTTTTTCCTCCTTGTTGACCACAGACTTCACCCTTTAAAAGGCCCTTCTTATTAACTGGAAGAGACAAAGTAATCCGGTTTTGTGAAAAAGTGCCAGGCTTGGCTAGTAAGTAGTTGAGGGTGGATCAAATGTGGCCTTGGAGAAGTCACGCTCTGAGCTTCAGTTTTTTTCTTCTGACAGATGGGAATAACATCCCTGTTCAAACCACCTGAACATCTCCCTGGGTGATTTAAAGATCATATGGAATGAGGGAGACTCTTGCCTCCTATGATATTATTAGTGTTCACGAATAACGCTTGGCTTCTCCCAGTCCACATAATTGACTCTCAGGCTTCTTCTTTGACTACTGATTGGATGTAAATGAGGTGGTTATTTGGGGGTGCTCCTGGGGTCCACTAAGGTGATAACTCTGAAGGACAGTGTTCAAGCCATTGAAACTTAACATACAAAACACTTCAGAGAATACCACTGAAGGATGACTTAATATAGAAACACTGGACATTGAAGCTTAATGATGTGAAAAATTTTAGAAATAGTGTATGTTATGGGCAGAATTATGTCCCTCTAAATTCATATGTTGATATGTTAGCCCCTAATACTTCAGAATGAGGTCATTAGGGTGGACTCTAATCCACTACGTCCATGTAAAAAGGGGAAATTTGAGCACAGACATGTGCAGAGGGAAGGCAACGTGAAGACTCAGGGAGAAGATGGCCATTTACAAGCCAAAGAGTGCCAAGGATTGCTGGTAACACCAGAAGCTAGGACGAGGCAAGGAAGGAGCTTCCCTTTAGGGTCTTCAGAGAGAGCATGACCCTGTTGACACTTTGATTTTGGACTTGTAGCATCCAGAGCAGTGAGAGATTACATTTGTGTTGTTTAAGCCACCCAGCTGTGGTGCTTTGCTATGGTAGCCCTAGGTAGACTATCACAGCGTCCCGGTAGTCTTCTAAGAAGCTCTAAGTCTATGAAGCCTGAAGGTGGGAGTGGGGATTAAGGAGGAGACAGGGTCCACTCTCCTCTTCTTCAGCCATTGCAACTCTGTTTATCAATATGAGATATTGAACTTCCAAGAAGAGTTTTTGTTTCTACTAAAAAATTTTAGTAAAAAAGAAGTTTGGAAAGTACTGCTCTACTGTAACAGACCCTGTCAATACTCCAGCCCAGGGATTCTTCGCTGTTTTCCTCTCCCAGGTTCTCTGGGCAATTTCACTCCCAACAACCTGAACTTGGATCTTTGGTTGAGGGCAGCCTTCAAACTGATTCCAGAGCTTTCTTTACCTGCACGCAGAGAATTGGAACAGGGGAAGTATGCAGTCAGCAACTGACCTATGGGGGGGGTGTAAATACTCCAGCTCCCTCACCGCTGATCAGGACAGCTCTGAGGTGAGACCTGCACTGTCTTCAGAGCTTCCCTGTGGGGCTTGGCTTGACACCTCACCCTTCTTGGCCTTCTACCTTTACTCTGCTTCTTTTCCTTCTTCCCTACAGATTTTCCTTGGGAAAACTTCCTAATAGATATAGGGTCTCTCAACCTTGGCACTATTAACATTTTGAACTAGATAATTCTTTGATGTGCAGCTGTCCTGTGCACTGTAGGATGTTTAGCAGCATCCTGGGCTTTATCCACTAGATGCCAGAAGCATATCTCCCCTTCTTCCCTCCTCCCTTCACAGTCATGACAATTTCAAAAATGTCTCAAAGCCAATGCCAAATATTTCCTGGGAGATGAAATCACCCATTCAAGAAACACTGTTTAAATATTATAAATGTGGATCCTCAAGTTCTGAGAGTTTGCTAAAGTAGAAGAGCTGGCATTAGAAGCTAAACTCCCTGATACCCAAGCCACTGGCTCTTTATTTCTACTACACTTATGTTTCTCAAACTTGTCTGATCATAAATATCACTGGTGTGTGTGTTTGAGGAGGGGGGCAAGACAATTGGTTTAAAATTCAGATTCCCAGGTTCCTGTCCTGAAGAATCTAATTCAGAAGACCTAGAGAGGGGCACCGGGGTTTGTAGGCATCAGTGCTTCTTTTGATCAAGAATGACTGGGAAGACAAGGATGTCACAAAGAAAGAAAACTACAGGCCAATATCACTGATGAACATAGATGCAAAAATCCTCAACAAAATACTAGCAAACAGAATCCAACAGCACATTAAAAGGATCATATACCATGATCAAGTGGGGTTTATGCCAGGAATGCAAGGATTCTTCGATATACGCAAATCAATCAATGTGATACAACGTATTAGCAAACTGAAGGAGAAAAACCATATGATCATCTCAATAGATGCAGAAAAAGCTTTTGACAAAATTCAAAACCCATTTATGATAAAAAGCCTGCAGAAAGTAGGCATAGAGGGAACTTTCCTCAACATAATAAAGGCCATATATGACAAACCCACAGCCAACATCGTGCTCAATGGTGAAAAACTGAAAGCATTTCCTCTAAGATCAGGAAGAAGACAAGGTTGCCCACTCTCACCACTCTTTTTTTTTTTTTTAATTCTTATTATTATTCTTCTCTCTCACCAATCTTATTCAACATAGTTTTGGAAGTTTTAGCCACAGCAATCAGAGAAGAAAAAGAAATAAAAGGAATCCAAATCGGAAAAGAAGAGTAAAGCTGTCATTGTTTGCAGATGACATGATACTATACATAGAGAATCCCAAAGACACTACCAGAAAACTACTAGAGTTAATCAATGAATTTGGTAAAGTAGCAGATACAAAATTAATGCACAGAAATCTCTGGCATTCCTATACACTAATGATGAAAAATCTGAAAATGAAATTAAGAAAACACTCCCATTTACCATTGCAACAAAAAGAATAAAATATCAGGACTTCACTGGTGGCGCAGTGGTTGAGAGTCCGCCTGCCAATGCAGGGGACGTGGGTTCGTGCCCTGGTCCAGGAGATTCCACATGCCGTGGAGCGGCTGGGCCTGTGAGCCATGGCTACTGAGCCTGCGCGTCTGGAGCCTGTGCTCTGCAACGGGAGAGGCCACAACAGTGAGAGCCCCGCATACTGAAAAAAAAAAAAAAGAATAAAATATCTAGGGATAAACCTACCTAAGGAGACAAAAGACCTATATGCAGAAAACTGAAAGACACTGATGAAAGAGATTAAAGATGATACAAACACATGGAGAGATATAACATGTTCTTGGATTGGAAGAATCAACATTGTGAAAATGACTCCACTACCCAAAGCAATCTACAGATTTAATTCAATCCCTATCAAACTACCACTGGCATTTTTCACAGAACTAGAACAAAAAATTTCACAATTTGTATGGAAACACAAAAGACCCTGAATAGCCAAAGCAAACTTGAGAACGAAAAATGGAGCTGGAGGAATCAGGTTCCGTGACTTCAGACTATACTACAAAGCTACAGTAATCAAGACAGTATGGTACTGGCACATAAACAGAAATATAGATCAATGGAACAGGATAGAAAGCCCAGAGAGAAACCCATGCACATATGTTCACCTTATATTTGATAAAGGAGGCAAGAATATACAGTGGAGAAAAGACAGTCTGTTCGATAAGTGGTGCTGGGCAAACTGGACAGGTACATGTAAAAGTATGAGATTAGAACACTCCCTAACACCATACACAAAAATAAGCTCAAAATGGATTAAAGACCTAAATGTAAGTCCAGAAACTATCAAACTCTTAGAGGAAAACATAGGCAGAACACTCTTTGACATAAATCATAGCAAGATCCTTTTTGACCCACCTCCTAGAGAAATGGAAATAAAAACAAAAATAAACAAATGAGACCTAATGAAACTTAAAAGCTTTTGCACAGCAAAGGAAACCATAAACAAGACGAAAAGACAACCCTCAGAATGGGAGAAAATATTTGCAAATGAAGCAACTGACAAAGGATTAATCTCCAAAATTTACAAGCAGCTCATGCATCTCAATAACAAAAAAAGAATCAACCCAATCCAAAAATGGACAGAAGACCTAAATAGACATTTCTCCAAAGAAGATATACAGATTGCCAACAAACACATGAAAGAATGCTCAACATCATTAATCATTAGAGAAATGCAAATCAAAACTACAACGAGATATCATCTCACACCAGTCAGAATGGTCATCATCAAAAAATCTAGAAACAATAAATGCTGGAGAGGGTGTGGAGAAAAGGGAACACTCTTGCACTGCTGGTGGGAATGTAAATTGATACAGCCACTATGGATAACAGTATGGAGGTTCCTTATAAAACTAAAAATAGAACTACCATATGACCCAGCAATCCCACCACTGGGCATATACCCTGAGAAAACCATAATTCAAAAAGAGTCATGTACCAAAATGTCCACTGCAGCTCTATTTACAATAGC
>NW_006797357.1:1451452-1458551 GCF_000442215.2 Lipotes vexillifer
TAGACCTAGAGTCTGTCATACAGAGTGAAGTAAGTCGGAAAGAGAAAGACAAATACTGTATGCTAACACATATATATGGAATTTAAGGAAAAAAAATGTCATGAAGAACCTAGGGGTAAGACAGGAATAAAGACACAGACCTACTAGAGAATGGACTTGAGGATATGGGGAGGGGGAAGGGTAAGATGTGACAAAGTGAGAGAGTGGCATGGACATATATACACTACCAAATGTACAATAGATAGCTAGAGAGAAGCAGCCGCATGGCACAGGGAGATCAGCTCGGTGCTTTGTGACCACCTAGAGGGGTGCGATAGGGAGGGCGGGAGGAGGGGGAGACACAAGAGGGAAGAGATATGGGAACATATGTATATGTATAACTGATTCACTTTGTTATAAAGCAGAAACTAACACACCATTGTAAAGCAATTATACTCCAATAAAGATGTTTAAAAAGAAAAAAGAATAAGGCTTATTTTAGGCTTATTTTCACATGTCATTTAAGCTGTGCTATTATAAAATAATTTATATGTAACAATGAGGTGACTATATATGATATAAATAAACACTCTTGTATTTACTACTTAGTGCAAAAGAAAAAAAAAGAATGGGAAACTGAAATACTGATTCTCAGATTGTAATGTGGAAAGGAATCTCTGTGTATATGGTATATGTGTGTGGGGGTGCATGTACAAAATACAAGTATATATACAAAATATAAATTCCTGGGCTTCATAAGCTGAGATTTTGATGGTTTTAATAAACTTCCTAAGTTTTTCTGATATAGGTGGTCTGAAGTAATTGTTACAATACTTTTTATTAAATCGTTCAATTGTTAACACACACACAGAGTGTCTTTAGATCTATCTCGAATGACGTCCCTCAGTTGACATCAAGGTTCCCAGCAAATGCACTTATAATATACTGCTTTCCTTTAGTACTTATTAATAATTTGTGTAATATAGCCTTCCTCTCTAAAGTGCAAACTCCATGAACCCAGAGCCCCCCTTTACTTTCTATTTAGTTATATTCCTCAAGTAGGCAACATACCTCACCCTGAGTGGGTGCCCAGTAAATATCTGTTGAGTGAACGACATTAGATGGTGGGGTAAGCAGAATATTTTTGGAGTCATTATTGTCCAAAAATATCCATATTCTAATCCCCAAGAATTTTTTAGTTTTATTTATTTATTTATTTTTTTGTGGTACGCGGGCCTCTCACTGTTGTGGCCTCTCCCATTGCAGAGCACAGGCTCTGGACACGCAGGCTCAGCGGCCATAGGTCACTGGCCCATCCGTTCCGCGGCACGTGGGATCATCCCGGACCGGGGCACGAACCCGTGTCCCCTGCATCGGCTGGCGGACTCTCAACCACTGCGCCACCAGGGAAGCCCTCCCCAAGAACCTGAATATGTTCAATATGAATATGAAAGTGTTATGTTACCTGGCAAGGGAGAACTAAGTTTGCAGATGGAATTAAGATTGCTACTAAGCTGACCTTAAAATAAGGGAATTATACTGGATTATCTAGGTGGACTTAATGGTCCTTTAACATGCAAGAGGGAGGCAGATCCTATGATAAACCATAATGGAAAAGAATACATATATGTATAAAAAAGAATGTGTATATATATATATATATATATATATATATATATATATATATATGTATAACTGAATCACTTTGCTGTACAGAATTAATTAAAACTACATTGTAAATCAACTATATTTCAATTAAAAAAAAAAGAGGGAGGCAGAAGAGGTCAGGGTCAGAGAGAAATTTGAAGATGCTACATTGCTTGATTTGAAGATGGAGGAAGGGACCACAAGCTGAAGAAAGCAAGCAGCCTCTAGAAGGAAGAAAAGGCAAGAAATGGATTCTCCCCTAGTGCCTCAGGAAGGATACAGCCCTACAGATACCTGGATTTTAGCCCAGTGAAACCTATTTTGGACTTCCGACCTCTACAACTCTAAGAGAATACATTTGTGTTAAGCCACTAAATTTGTGGTAACTTCTTATAGTAGTAACAGGAAACTAACATAGATGGTAATGGGAATGCTAAGTGCTGGTAGCATTTATTGAGCCTTTACCTTGCAAGTACTTTATTTCTATCCTTCCTTGTCATTATGAAAAGGTATTATCCCATTTTGCAGATGAGGCATCAGAGGATCAGAATGGTCAAGTAATGCCAAAGGGTTTCTATTAGCACACAGTGGGGTGGGGCTGCAGACCTCTCAAATCCACACTCTGATGTGCCAGTGCTGTTCAAAGTGGTGCCCAGACATTGTTACTGATCCATATCGAAAGAGTACAGATATTGAGACTACATGTATAGAACATTTTATAGTAACTCTTTTTTGTATAACATTGAAATGTAATTTTGTGTTAAACCTGGTAATAAAAATGGGGACTTATTTTAATTGTCTTTTTAATTTCATTTTTCAGCAATTTATTCTTACTCTCTATATATTTTTTAATTGACTCACTCTGGATTGGAGGAAAGAAAAAAAACTGGTTCCAAATCTTAGATGCTTTGATAAGCACTTCACTGACCACAATGCTAAGATTTGTAGTTGTTATGGGTCCTTGACTCTAGCTTTACTAGTCTCCCCCAAAGTGGTGAGGGTGGGGAGTCTGGCCCACAGCTGCTCAGGGCCTTCCTGGGGAGGGGTTGGGGTGTAGGGACAGCCTGGTCCTCAGAAGTGTCATCTTCCCTGAGGGCAAATCTTTCCCAGTTCTTCTTCCAGTCGTGCCGCAAAGCCTTACCATTTCCACCTTTTCTCTTTCTTTTCAGTAAAGGATTTTCAAAGTTTATTTTAACTTTTTCTTCTCTTTCTTTGGTCAATTTTTTATGAGAGTGCATGCCCCCTACATATTTCACATGGCCTGCATTTTTATGAATCCAAGAATAAATGCATTTTTGGCTAACAACTAAGAAGTATTTTTAGACTCATGGGGCTGTATTTTCATCTTTTGCAGAGCGAAATTTGAAGCAGATGCAGTTGCATGCGGAACTCTTTAATTCTGCACCCCGTTTCAGAGGTCCTGCTGACAGTCCACATCCCTTGAGAAATATGTTAACACTTTAATGAAAACTGATCTGATATGAAGTATCTCAGTTTAGAGGGCTGAGTCATCCAAAGAACAAGGAGCTGGGGTTTTGCTTGTTGCTTCAAACTGCTTTGGGTCAGTTGCCTTTTGACCTTTGCTTTGCTAAGGAGAGGGGCTTCTGCTGTGGAGATGTTTAGCAGGCAAGCAGAGGAGAGGATGGAGGGTGGTCAGAGTAGGGCCAAGGTTCAAAGCCCAATGAGACCACTGGGGGCAGATAAGAACTTGCCCAAACTAATCACTGCTACTTCCCATCCCCCATCCCTCCACCCCACCACCACCCCAAGTTCCATGATGGAGCAAGACCAAGTCGAGGGGAGTTTGTGCGATAGAAAGAGAAAAGACCGGACTTCCCTGCTGGCACAGCGGTTAAGAATCCGCCTGCCAATGCAGGGAACACGGGTTCGATCCCTGGTCCGGGAAGATCTCACATGCCGCGGAGCAACTAAGCCCGTGCGCCACAACTACTGAAGCCCATGTGCCTAGAGCCCGTGCTCCGCAACAAGAGAAGCCACCGCAATGTGAAGCCCACGCCCCGCAATGAAGAGTAACCCCTGCTAGCCGCAACTAGAGAAAGCCCGCGCGGAGCAACAAAGACCCAACGCAGCCAAAAATCAATAAATAAATTTTAAAAAAAAGGAAAGAGAAAAAAACCTACCAACCTATTCCACTCATGGAATCTTCCACTTTCAACGGATCTGGAAGCAACCACTGTCACCATCTAGTTCAATTTTCTTATTCTACGGCTGTGCTCAAAGGCTGCACTTGGCTCTAACTTTGCTTTGTACAGTTATCACCTAAGTAGATGTCAAAAAGTTCCTTGAACGAGTGAATGAATGAGTGGAATTGAGACCAGCAAAGGTAAACATCTTGTCCATGATGACAGATTTCCAAATATATCAGACTTATTTCCGTACAGTCCAGCAGGCTTGCCGTCAATACCAGTACAGAACTAGAATGCTCCTGGTGTGAATTCGGAGTCGGCACTGGTTTTCTCCCAGCTAGCTGAGGGTTAAAAAAATATCGCAGCTGGGTTTAACTGGCTCTAGAAGCAGGAATTCTATACATTTTAAGTCAAGAGGTCCTGGATCCCAACAGATGAAAAGTTTCTTATGGTTGGAAGGGCTAAGCCTGGGTGAACATTGTGCATTACCTTATTTCACCTTAGAAAGTAGAAGCTAGGTTGTGGAGGGTTGGCCATGGTTAGAATGCTCCAAGGCAGAGGGTTCTTTCAACTCTGCTCTGATTGGAGCTAAGCAGGCATATTTACCATTTTCCCAATAAAATAAAGAGTAAAGTTCAGCCCCACCCCCAAATCTTCCAAATGTTGCAGATTTAAGTCACTCTTAGGATCAAAATTAAGGAAATGTCAACAGCTTTCAGTAGCCAAAAACTCATCTTCCTTTTTCTGAAAAATCATTCAGAGTTTAGGAATAACTCCAGGGAGAATAAATGAAATGTAACTGGGATGTTGGCTTGTCAACATCTGACTGGGAAAAAGAATAGCCTGGAAAAGTGACCATGAGCTTTGCCTCACAGATGGGCAGCATGAACAATGAACAAAAGCTGTGATGCAGCACAACAAGCCCGGCTGCTGTCAGAAGACTTGATGGGGCAGGTGATGTGCCTTCTCAGAGCTTTGTTTTCTTCATATGAAAATGATCATGACAATACTTCCCTCACAGAACTGTTGTGACAAGGTTTATTAGGAGAATAGATGTATATTAATAATAATGGGTAAAATTTTTCTAGCACTTACTATGTGCTAAGGCACTTTCTTGTTTGTTTTTCGTTTTTTGTTTTTTGTTTTAGTCTAGCTTATCTCAGAATCACCTTTAGGAAAATTATTTATCCTTTATCCTCTTAGCTTTTATTCTTTATTGAGAATGACCTCTAGAAATTAGTCATTTTACCTACATCATAGAGTTGTTGCAAAGATTAAATAAGTCAATCTGGGAACATGCTTACTCAAGTATATGACCCATGGTAAGTCCTCAATGAGTGTTAGGTATTCACAGGCTGTGAATACTAAGAGGATAATTGGTATTATGCTGGCTAGAGTGAAATGTGAGTTTAGGATTGTGATTGCTGCTAAGATAAATAGTGATAACATTATGCCTTCTAAGCAGAGTAGTGCGGATCCTTTATATTATTCTGCCTAGTGGTAATGAACAATATGATACTGAGTTTCTATGAATATTACCCGAGCGAGGAAGGAGAAGAGGACGATGGGACTTGCGGTGACTGAGCAATAAAGAGGGAGGGAGGGAGGAAGAGTGAGGTCAAGACGTTCATTCCCGTCTTCTTCCCTGTGGGGTTCCAGTGGGCCACCTGGCTGCAACCCTTGCTACGACCCTCTTCAGACAGCTTTCTCTCTGGGGCTCTGGTTAGGGCTTCCTCCTCTGGCCCATTCAGGCTTAAGGATGGTGAAAACTTCCCTCTGTAGCTAGCTGAGGGCACTGCACTCTCACTTATAGTTTCCCCGTATTCTGTCCGCACTTTGGAAAATAGTCCCTTTATTACATTCTCCTTGAGTTGTCCAAACAAGGCCTATACAGTCTTCCTGGGTACTGTCTCTCGTGTTCATTCCATTCCTGTGCCAACACTCAATAGAGGTAGCAACTATTACTTCAGAGGAATAAATTCTATAATTCCCAAATTGGTCAACCTGATATGTTTCTTTTACAGTTCTATATTCCTTCTACTCCCTTCCCATCTCATCTCACATGGGAGGGTTGTGACTTTGTTCAGATTTTTCTACACAGGGGCAGTGGAAGGACAAGGGTTAGAGGGCTTTGGAGCATGGGTAAGAGGGTCTTGGATGAATTTAGGTTAGAGAGTTTAAGAATGAGGCCAGGACGGTGCTAATAGAGTGGAAAAAAGTCAAATAGAGCAAAGGACTTGTGATCTATATGAGGCTGAAGATCAAGCACTGGGGGAATGAAGAGAAGAGACAGCTGAAAATATAAGAAGTTCAGTTTAAGGAAGAGATAGTAGGTTCAGATTTCAGAGCTACAGCAGTTCCAAGACATGACAAGAGCCACAGTGTGGTGGGATCAGGTGGGTTAAGTGGAGCAAAGGTGACAGCCACTGTATTTGATGAGGTCCAGGAAATGGAAGGCAAGGTGAAGGATGAGTTGCCCACGTGGTCACTGATATCACCGTGGATGAAGACACAAGTTGGTGCTGAAAGGACAGTGAGCTGGGTGTTGAAGATGTCAGTGATCCCAGGGAGTGAACCAGGTTGTTAGTAGATGACAGCAGTAGGAGGGACAGCTCTGTGGCACACATCTCAAAGGAGGAGTAACTCAAGGGCAGTTTTTCCCATTTGTGAATTCCAATACCTCCAGGCCCTAAGGAAGATTTATGGGAGAATAAACAACCTCCTGTACATTTGACTCACAGCAGAAAACAGATGGCATACGCATTTTAGGCAAAACGTTTCAGGACAGAGGGAACCTAGGGTAAGAGATGAACGAGTCGCACTTGGGAAGGAAAGTGACTGTGACAAACGTGTTTATTTGAATGCTGACCCAAATCTCTAAAAATCTCAAAAGTTTTCTACCATAAGTTTACCTTCCCAATAGAAATGTTTTCATACCCATTTTCTGAGCATTTCTGAGTCTTAAATGTTCTTCCTTTATATACTGTAGTTTTGCAAGAATTTTCTGGTTTAAAAATGATTCAGTTCTTTAACTGATAAATAAGTCCTGCAAAATTACAAAATCCATTTCTCATAGTTTGAGTGAAAAATGAGAAGATAAAAAGCAAAAGTAAGATCCAGGATATGAGATTAGTTTCCATGTAATTTACTGTAAAATATGATCTGCCATTTCATTTAGTGTTTTAACTCTAGAATCAATTTTAAACTTTTTGCAAAGACTGAAAATAAGATGAATATTTAAACAATACAAATACATTTCTTGAGGCCAACAAAGCTCTTCTTGGTTACTCTCTCAAGAATCATTTCCTTGTTGGTCTCCACCTGCT
>NW_006797357.1:1458566-1460362 GCF_000442215.2 Lipotes vexillifer
CCTGCTGAACTTTTGCCTCTGACAGAGAAGCCGAAACTTACTTTCTTAGACCACAGGACAGAAGCATCAGCCTTGCACTTAGGGAGGGCAATATCCTGGGTCAGGTTGTGTGGCGAGTTGGCTATTTCCCCCATTATCCATTTTCTCTTCTTTTCCATTTCCCCTGGATTTGCTGCTGGACCCCGACCACCCAGAATAAAGACAGTATTTCCCAGCCTCGCTTGAAGCTACGTTTGACCACGTACCTAAATTTCAGCCCATTTGATGTATTTGATGTTGTTGATGAACAAAGTCTACTGTTCTGGCTGCTATCAGTTCCACAGAATTCCCCTTGATGGATAGGAGCACAGAGATTAGCATCTTTCTCTGCACACATCAGCTGTATCACATGGGAGCATTGCCTAACCTTGCTACCATCTGTAAAATGAGAATAATATATCCACCTCATGGGGTGATTCTGAGGACTGAAAAAAAAAAATAATGATAATAAAAGACAGTATTTAATCGAGCACTTTCCATGTGCCAGGATCTGGCTACACATATTTGGTACCAGACATTTAATAAATGCCAACACAAATCTCCCAGCATCCTCCCCACACTGTGAAAACTGTGATGCCCTGGACTGCCCAGTGCCGCCCACATGAGTCAACAGGCATCTTAGCCCTAGGGCTCTTCTCCATAGGACACAGTCCTGAGTTCACAGGACTTTAGTCTCATGAGACAACCTGAGTGCAAACAACTCTTCTGTGTTCAAAATAGTTCCTTTCCTACCCTTGACCCTGATATATTGTAGTAAAGCCAAATAATGTGAGTCACCCCCAAGTGTTCTTGTCTCTCATGCAAAGGAAAGAGGGAAGAAAATATACCAGATACTCTCTGCAGTTTTGTCCAAGTCCTCCGAATATGTCTGGGCATGTCTGAATCCCAGGATGAACAGTGTCCAGTTGAAATGTACTCACCGTCTCCCCCACCACCACCCTAGCAGCAACAACTGTGCACATCACTTTCCAAAAATGGAGGGTTGGGCTCCTAATATCTCTTCGTATTTTACTGTGGTACAGTTGTCACCTACTGGGGACAAAAGGGTCTCTGAACCCAGGAGCGCCTTTCTCCCCATGTGGGCAGGAATCAAAGAAAAATATTAGAGAACCACATCAAAAGACTAAGAGCTGCTGCTTTCTGCAATGTGGGCCCAGGTAATTTAACTCTGTGGGTCAGACCTGATTTCATTATTGAGGAGCTGATAAAACGAGGTGGATGTGTCAGTAATCATTACATAAGGGTTCATACTGCCAAAGAGCAGGTGACTTACATTCTGATCTCTTGGCATTGACCGGAGGCTATTCAGATCTTGGGGATAAGTTTGTCTCCACAAGACACCCTGAGCCTGGGGATCCTAATACGAAGCCCTGGCCCAGTGACCCACAAAACCCAAAGCAGGGGGAGAGGTGCAGCTCCACTGCTGGCCTTTTCCTGCATCGCTACCCCGGAGGGTGGCTGGCGGGACTGTGTGAATTGGAGCCGGCCCTGGCCTCTCAGTCTGTCTGGAACACCAGCCAAGGCGAGGTTTACTAAAGGAAGCCTGGGGTGCATGGCAGCCCGCGCGGTCACTTGCGGTGGTCAGGAGAAAGGGCTAAAGAGAGACTTAATAATTTTGTGAGGAAGGAAATGAAGCTGCTATTAGAGGACATTCCCTGGTCAATCTTTTTTTTTTTTTTTTTTTTTTTTGGGGGGCCTCTCACTGCTGTGGCCTCTCCCGTTGCGGAGCACAGGCTCCAGACGCACAGGCTCGGCAG
>NW_006797357.1:1460560-1470353 GCF_000442215.2 Lipotes vexillifer
CCTCTCCCGCTGCGGAGCACAGGCTCCGGACGCGCAGGCTCAGCGGCCATGGCTCACGGGCCCAACCGCTCCGCGGCATGTGGGATCTTCCCGGACTGGGGCACGAACCCATGTCCCCTGCATCGGCAGGCAGACTCTCAACCACTGCGCCACCAAGGAAGCCCCCTTGGTCAATCTTTTTAGCTCTTTGCCAGTTTAAAAAACGTGTGTGTATGGTGTGAGTGTATATATGTGCGTGTGAATGTGTGTGTACCATAGAGTGTGTATGTATGTGTGTGAATATATGTGTGTGTGAGCATGTATACAGAACAGTACATATCCACCCCCCCACCCCTGGGGCAGTGGAGTGACAACTTCTATAAAAATAACATTGCAGGGACCTTTTGCCATGGATTTCCTGGGACAATCTCTATTTCAAATATTTTGGGTCAAAACATATTTTCTGAATTGGTTAACAGGATATGTGGTCTCAGTGTTTAATGTCATGTGTCATTAAGATGTTTCATCATCTACCCAGTTTTTTTTTTGTTTTCTGTTTTTTTAATTAATTTATTTATTTGGCTGTGCCGGGTCTTAGTTGCGGCATGTGGGATCTAGTTCCCTGACCAGGGATCGAACCCGGGCCCCCTGCATTGGGACCCGGAGTCTTAGCCACTGGACCACCAGGGAAGTCCCCATCTACTGAGTTTTCTCTAAAATATTCATCAGTGCTCCACCCCCATCCTCCATAATCACTCATTTAAAGTTAATCAAAAAACGTACTTTTACCCTCCTCAAAACCTTTTTATCAAAGTTTTCTCATGCATTCAGCTTTGGTGCTGAAAACACTGTCATTTTTTTTCTTTTTGCCACAGATATCACGACATGATTTTTTTTTTTTTTTTTTTTTTTTGCGGTACATGGGCCTCTCACTGTTGTGGCCTCTCCCGTTGTGGAGCACAGGCTCCGGACGTGCAGGCTCAGCGGCCATGGCTCACGGGCCCAGCCGCTCCACAGCACGTGGGATCTTCCCGGACCGGGGCACGAACCCGTGTCCCCTGCATCGGCAGGCGGACTCTCAACCACTGCGCCACCAGGGAAGCCCGATTTTTTTTTTTTTAAAGGTGGAATTAGGGTTGGGGAGGATGAGACACCAAGGAAGAATGGAGAGGAGGACTAGTCTTCAAATATATATAAACATTTCTACTTTGAGACTCTTAGATATGGAGTTTAACTAAAAAAGCATCTCTAGTTTTGCAGGGCTGATCAGCATAAGGCAATTAGGTGGTGGTTCTCACCAGATAATTTGTAACCATAAAATAACAGCCTTAGAATTGTCCCCATTTCTTTGCTACTCAAAGTGTAGTTCATGGCCTGGCAGCCTTAGCAACAATTGGGAGCTTGTTAGGAATGCAGAATCCCAGACTCTGACCCTTCCCCACTAAAAAGGATCTACATTTCAACAGGATTCCCAGGTGGTCTAATGCACAACATTTGAGAACCACTGGTCTAGAGATCATCCCACCTCATAGGTGTGGAAACTTGGGGCCCAGAAACAGTGAGGAATGTGACCTAGATGTCTTCCTTTGTGGTAAATCTGCAAAGATGACTTTATTTCCCTGTAACTGAACCTGGATTTTGAGCCCAGCCTTCTGTTCTATAGAAGAAATCTTATTCTCGCCCAGTCACGGTAGTTCTGGATTTTTTCAGTCTTGTTTGGGTAAACAGTTAACTAAGGATTGTCCTTCATTCTTTTCTCCTGACCTTCTGTGCAGGGGTGATCTTCAGTTCTGGAATTAGAGGGGCAGGGCTGCCAGGGACAATTGTGCCGTTTGCCCATCCCAAGCTACCTGGAACCAGAGGCAGGTTGAAATGAGGCTGAAATTCCTTCCTCTGCTCTCTCTCCATGTTAGAGCCCTTCGTGGGGCAGTTTCTGCATGGAAGAAGAGGCATCTTTTACTAATTCACACGAAGCCTCCTGGACAGGACAGCTCAGCAGAGGCCCTGGGCTGGGGCTGCTTGGTCCAGGGTGGTCCCCAGTAGAGATCAGCATGTACAGAGAGAAACCTCATCTCACTGTGTCAGCTGAACAGCCCTGCAGGGACTGACTGACTAATCGGAGACGCCGTGAGGGCTGTGCATTTTTATAATCTCAGGGCCTGGAGAACTTATAGATATGAAAGAATGCAAGTTCCTCTTTGGATTTGACATTTCTTTACTTCTTAAGATACATAAATGTCTTCTTCAAGGGACCTTAATCAGTGTGAGTCTCAATCTCTTTGATCAGACTGAAGAATTAGGAAATTTATAACTTGACCTTAGAAGGTAGAGATCATCTTATTAAAGTTATGATGTCTATTACGTAGCAACTACCAGTAGGATAAGATACATCCCACCAGGGTCTTATGCCCCTGGACAGGTTATCTGAACCCTGGTTTGGTCTAATTCAATCACAAGCAAGCTGAGAAAGTTAGCCCTAAATATTGTATGTGGTGGTATAGTAGTTTCCTTAGTGAAACTGGAAAGATTTGGAATTACATATAAAAATGTTTAAGGAACTCAAGCAATAATATTGATATTTTATATTAAGGTATACGAAAATATTTTATATTCCATGTGCTTATAATGTTTAGGAGAACTGGGCCTATTAGAATAAAAGGTCAGCCTTATAACTCCAATTTGAAATTTATAATTGAGTAATTGATTTTAACTTTTTTAAGTTGAAATCTTACTGTTCTATTTTCTCTTGGGAAGTTAGAAAATTGAATTGGAAATAAAGTGGAAAGCCCCCTAAGTAGAAATAAACATATTAAAATATAAACGTCATTTGAAATATTGGAATGTGTTTACCTTTGTAAATAGAACCAAATATTAAGATCTCCCAGAAAACAATTGCCTGAATAATATTTGCAAGACAAGCAAACTTTATTTACAAACTGCACTTAAAAGCTAAAGGTAGGGCTTCCCTGGTGGCGCAGTGGTTGAGAGTCCGCCTGCCGATGCAGGGGACACGGGTTCGTGCCCCGGCCTGGGAAGATCCCACAGGCCGCAGAGCGGCTGGGCCCGTGAGCCATGGCCACTGAGCCTGCGCATCTGGAGCCTGTGCTCCGCAACGGGAGAGGCCACAGCAGTCAGAGGCCCGCATACTGCAAAAAAAAAAAAAAAAGCTAAAGGTAGAACTAGGTTTTTAAAATTGAAACCTTAATAAATCAGTTGTTAATTTAAAAACAACAAAGCAAACCTCAGAATAGTGTTGCCTCTGCAAAACCACAGTTAGGGGCATGAAAAACAGAATTATCAATGAGCTGTCTTTCATTGTTAAGGTCCTTGGTTCTACTGGGGGTTGGGTCATGCACCCTGACCCCAGGAGACAATTCCCAAGAGAGTTCTCAGTGCTCTCCATGGTCAGGGTGGGGCGAGGAGGCGGAGTGAGATTTCCTACAGCTGCCCATTGCCCACATCCCCAGACACTTCATTCAGCCTTTCTTATTCTACCGCTGAGGCATCATGGTGGTCAGGAGCTTCTCTATGGAGCCGCATCTTCTCTGTGGACCAGCATCTCCTAAACTACATGTGGACAGCAAGGCCCAGGTCCCCTCTGCCCTGGTACCCTCCTGTCCTGGTTTCTTTCCCTCACCTTCACTTCCAGGGTTTTATCTCAGGAGAGGGGAAGGTTCTCACCACCTTTCTCATGGAGCCACACACACAGCTCACTCATTACCTCTCCCCCTCTCATTGGGAAACTTCTCCCCCAAAAAGGCAGAAATCTAGCTCTTCATCTAGTCTCTGTCAGTCTATTGTTTTATGCTTTATACCCTCTTCTGCAGGTTCTGGGTAGTGACGGACCCAGAATGGCCACAACAATATGTTCATTTCACATGCTCGTCCCCATGTGATCTTCCCAGTCTCTCATCAAGAGGTGGAATCTAGGTGAGTTAGTGATGTGCTCTGATAATAGAGTCCAATGACAGTGACACTGGATAACTTTCAAACTAAGTCATAAAAGGTGATGCAAATTCTGCCTTGTTCATTGGAATATACATGTGCTTGGAATCCCAAGCTACTCTGAGGCCAGAAGCCAAGCCACGTGGAAAGTCCACGTGTAGGTGCTCTGATCTTCAGTTCTTCCCAACTGTATTGGTTTTCTAGGGCTACTCTAACAAAGTACCGCAGACTGGGTGGCTTAAGCAACAAACATTTATTTACTCACAGTTCTTTAGGCTAGAATTCCAAGATCAAGGTGTCAGCAGGGTTGGTTTCTTCTGTGGGCTATGAGGGAATGATGTATCCTAGGCCTCTCTCCTTGGCTTGTAGATGGCTGTCTTCTCCCTGAGTCTTCACTCTGTACATGTCTGTGTTAAAATTTCCTATTCTCTCAAGGATAACAGCCCTACTGGGTTAGGGCCCACCCTAGTGACCTTATTTTAATTACTTCTGTAAAGACTCTTTCTCTAAATATAGCCATATTCTGAGGACTGAGGGTTAGAACTTCAACATATGAATTTGTGTGTCGTGTGTGTGTGTGTGTGTGTGTGTGTGTGTCTATTTCTGGGCAGGCAGATTCTTAACCACTGTGCCACCAGGGAAGCCCACTGCTTCTTTTTCTTTTTTCCAGATTTTATTTTATTTTATTTTGATTACCAAAGCAAAGATATTGATAAAGCAAATACAACCTGCAATAATAAATACATCTGCAGTAGATGTTAAATATCATTAAATTATTATATAATTTAGACAGTAAACATGGTCTATTTTTGCTTCTTTCCAATAGAATACATTTGATCACATTTTTTGTTTTATACAGCAGGTTCTTATTAGTCATCCATTTCATACACATCAGTGTATACATGTCAATCCCAATCGCCCAATTCATCACACCCCCACCCCCACCCCCCGCCGCTTTCCCCCCTTCGTGTCCATACATTTGTTCTCTACATCTGTGTCTTGATTTCTGCCCTGCAAACAGGTTCATCTGTACCATTTTTCTAGGTTCCACATATATGCGTTAATGTACGATATTTGTTTTTCTCTTTCTGACTTTCTTCACTCTGTATGACAGTGTCTAGATCCATCCATGTCTCAACAAATGACCCAATTTCGTTCCTTTTTATGGCTGAGTAATACAACATATGAATTTTGAGGACATAATTCAGTTCCTATTATAATTCATAGCAGGATCCATGAGCATAATAAAATAGTTATTTTCTGCCATTAAGTTTAGGATGATTTATTATGCAGCAATAACAACCAGAACATGGGCCTTGGCATTCAAGGTAAGTTTTGAGGTTTTAAATTTTAAAAAGTTTCTCTTTTCAAGTACCCTTTCAACACTTGTTGTTTGTTATAAGTTTAAAACATTAACTGAGAAACGCTGCTAACTCTTTTATTCTAAGCTGCATCCATTCTCATTGAGTCAATGGAGCAATAGGGAAAAAATATTAAAGAAAAATTTAGTTATTATCCCAAGAGAATATCTGGCAACACATTCACACATCAATTCCATGGAGCTTCTACTGTCAGCCAGATACTGCTAAGTGGTCATCAAAACATAAGTGGTCCCTGCTCCAGGAAGCTTACTGGCCAGTGGAAAAGACAGACATTATTTAATTGCTAAATAAGTATCAAAGTACTGAGGAGTGGCATATGGTGTTATGAGAATAAGTAATAGGGATCTGACCTAGTCCAGTGGTCAGGAAAGACTGACACTGTGGTGGGAGAGAGCATGGCCCAAATGCAGGAGGAAAACAAGGAACTTGATAACCATCCAAAGCGGTCATCCACTGAAGGATATTTAGAGTGCAGGAGAGAAGCGAGAGGGTGAGGGTGACATGATAAAAGTGCATTCCATGTATTTGAAGTTACTTTCGTAGAATATGGAGAATAGTTTGGACAAGGGGAAAGTGGAATGGGCAAATCAGTTAAGTGGCTTTACTCAAGATGAGAGATAAAATCGTCAAGATGACAGAATGATGTATTTTCCTCTGGGGTGGTGGTAGTGATGGGGAAAAAATGGACAGATTAAAAAGTATATTTCTAGGGGGCAAAATCAATAGGACTTGGTGATGGATTGGGTATTGTTGGTACAGCAAAGAGAGCAAGTCAGAAGTGACTCCTGCCTTTCTGCTTTCTTATCTGGGTGAATTGTGGTGCCATTCCTTAAGATAGAGGCCTCTGGACCAGGTTTGAGGAGAAGAATCATCAGTTCAGTCTAGGACTACACTGCCCCACATGGTAGCCACTAGCCACAAATTTAATTTAATTTAAACAGAATTAAAATTTTAGCTCCTCCATTGTACTTGCCACATCTCAAGGGGTCAACAGTCACATGTGGCTAGTGGCTATCATATTGTACAATGCAAATATACAATATTTCCATCATCATAGAAAGTTCTAGTGGACAGTACTGGTTTAAGACATTGAGTTTGAGATGCCTTTGAGACATCTAGAAGGAGCTGTAAAGTCAGCAGTTGATTATATTGTTCTGGAACTCAGAGGAGGGTTCTAGCTGTAAACCTAAATTCCAACCACACATTTTACCAAATATTCATTGAGACCTTAATATGTTTTTTTCACTGCTGTGCCTCTGATACCTAGACTAGTATCTGCCAAAAAGTCTCACAGAGCTTACCCTCTCATAGGGATGAATAGATAATAAACAAATATAGACTTTTTTTCAGATGGTAATGTGCTAAGAAAAAAAATTAAAGTAAGCAGGATAGGAGGTGAGAAAGGGTATGGGGCTATTTTAGTTCTGGTGGTCAGGGGAGTTCTCTCTTATAAGGAGATATTTTAACTAGACCTGGAAGAAGTGAGATATACTCAAGGTGGAAGGAGGGAGTGTGCCCGTTGTGGGTATTTGAAGCCTTGGGCATGAGTGAGGTGTCCTAGGAGAGAGCATGGAGGGAGAGGTGAGCCCCTGCGCTTACCTGTTGGGGTAAGAAAGGCCAACCCTGCAGAGGAGACAGAGAAGAAGCAGGAGGAAAATCAGGAGAAGGTTGGGTCATGGAAGCTGAGGAAGGAGAATGTGCTGAGAGGGGCGGTGTGGCGGCACCTCTGATGCTCTGAGGCCTTTGGTATTGCTGCTTTGTTAGAGGTATGAGTGAGTGTGTGTGTGTGTGTGTGTGTGTGTGTGTGTGTGTGTGTGTGTATGAGCAAATTGGAGTAGGTTGAGGAGCCTGTAGTGGGTGAGGAAAGCAAGGCCCAAGTCCAGACAATTCTGGAAGAAACAGAGATATCAAAGTAGTGAAGGGATCTGCTGGGAATCTGGACAGAGTCCCAATCAGATATCAGCTCTGCCCTTCACCTTCTGTCACTCCAACACAGCATCTATTCAAGTTGGAACGCCAGCCAATAGGACTCAGGGGAGAGAAGGTTCTGGGTTCCTCTAGGTCACTTCTCTGAGTTAGAAAACAAAAGCAGTAAAGGCGAATGTGGAAATGTTGCCCAGAGGGGAGCGGAAGCAAGGACTAGGGGTCAGCTGAGATGCTGGATGTTTATCAATTCATTCAGTTATTTATTCAACAGACTACTGGTAGAGTATTGAACTGCATCCTTGGAACAAACAATAGTAATATTAGTACTTACTGGGCACTGCTGCGTGCTAGGCTCTGTTCTGAACACTGTACACATATACTCATGAAAACTTCATAACAACCCTGTGAAGTGGATGTCATCATTAACCCATTTTACAGATGAAAAGACTTAGGTGCAGAGCAATTAAGCAAGGTCCCACACCAAGTGATGAAGCTGGGATTCAAACCCCACCAAGAAGAGGGTCCTGTAAGGAGGCATCAAAGGACAGGTACTATCCACTCACTTGCTCAGCAAGCACTTACGGAGCACCTACTGTTGATAAGCGCTGGGGAGGACAAGGATGAATTGAACCCAGTCCCTGCCCTCCTGAGGCTTACAGTACGGTGGGGGAAACTGATGCTTAAATAGGCACTAAAATATAGTGTGATGAATTGTGGGAATTCCAAACCCAGCTCTTGGAGATCAGGCAAGGCTTTTCCAGAGAAGAGGTGGAGAATAAATGGAATTCTGAAGGAGGCATGCAGTCGGCTTACCAGGCAGGCATAAAGGGAGAGGAATAAAAGCCACATCCACAGGCTGTCAGAGCAGCACAGCTGCGGCTGGAGAGGGAAGGAAGGTGGGAAAAGTCCAGAACCCAGATGTTCTTTAAGGAGATTAGACACTTGAAGTTCCAACCCTGCCAGTAGCTAGAAGACCACCGAGGGTGACAGGAGGCCTGATTATAGGTGGGGAAGCAGTGGCACCAGGGCAGGTAGTGAAGCACTAAAGACAGACCTTGGTGGGCTTCACAGTGACCAAGGTTCTCTCCTTGACCAGCTCCAGGCAGGCTCCTCCAAGCCCTCTTCTCAAGTAGGCCTCTGCCTTGGCCTAAAAGGCTTGAACACACACTAACATAACTTCTAACAGCTCAAGGCCGCACCCCGAGGATGACTCTCACTGCGCTTAATGTGCCTGCCTGAGAAAACTCAAGAATTTCCTCTTTGCTCCAGCCAGCACCACAGATTTGCCCCTGACCACCCTTTCTTAGAGTGCGTTTACTGGAGAGGGGCTGCAATTGTGAACCCTTCCTCTGTCCCTCTGAGGTACACACGTAACTTCTACAACTCAGGAGTGCCTTTCTCAAGGACCTGAAAGCCATTTCTTGCAATGTTATCATCAGGAAGGATAGGGGCCTCTGTCTCCCAGTCTTCGTGGGAGGACAGAATTCTAACTTTGATAACTGTCCGCTAACAGACACTGCTGGTCTAATCACATTTACACCAAGCAAGCATCTGTGATCTTTCACTTCCCTGATTCTACTGAGCCCCTGCTCACCTCCCCTCCCCACCCCCTCATTCTCCCTTTAAAATGCCCAGTCACTTCTGTACAAATTGAAGTTAAGTTCAGTTCGCTCCAGGCTCTTTTCCCTATTATGATAGTATATTACTGATTAAAATCTGTCCTTTTCACTTTAATTAGTGTCCGGCTTTGGTTATCTTTGACAACAGCTCAAAACCAGATGAGAAAACACCAAACTCACTGGGCAGAATTATTTCAGCTTGTGTCCGGCCACGTACAGTGTAGGTACCTGTTCACACATTCCCTGAGGCCTGATGCACAGAGGGTCGAGCACACTGGGCCATTCAATCTCGTCTGACCTCCTGGGCCCGACATGGCCAGTTATACTCCCATGCAGAGCAAGACACCGCTGACTCACTGAAAACAGAGTGCGTTTATAAACAGGAAGCTGAGTGTATGACCACAGACATTCAGCATCTGATAGCAATTGCTGAATGTGGCAAAAAAAAAAGAAAAGTTTGAATTAAAAAGAAAATCTATGCCACTAAATTAGAACTCTCTAGTTCGTGGAAATACAATCCTACTATTGATCATTTATTAAATACTTAAATACAGGGAGTTCTTATTTGCTCAGACCAAGCCAGTGAGTCAGGCAGCCTGCAAATATTGATTGAATCCCTTGGAGCGTGTGGTTTTCCCTTTTCTCATTCTCCTCTCTCCCCAAGCACAGCAAAAAGGCTCCTTGATGAGGCTCTTGTGGTCCATACAGAAGGGATTTATTTTCCCTTTGACTCTGACAGCCTGCACTCCAGGCTGGGGCTCTGTGATATTGTAAGCACAGTCTCCACCAGGAGGGCCCCCAGAAGGGATGCACAAATACTGGCGCTTAAAACCTGCCGTGCAGTGACACCTACAGAGCATTGAGTGGCAGGTGCTGAAGTTGAAATGGAGACGTGCTGGAAGCCACCATAGGAGAGTGTGTCAGAGGACTTGTGCTTTCCAT
>NW_006797357.1:1470363-1472760 GCF_000442215.2 Lipotes vexillifer
AGCAGCAGGGGTGCCCTCTCATTCATGGTGTCGGTTGGTTTCAAGCAAACTGATCCAAGAAGGTTGAATTCAGTGGCCAAGGAAAGAACCAGGTGATTACCCCAAAAAGGTCTTCCGGGAATTGGCACCATTGCCACATTTTTCCTCAGGGCAAAGGTACCTGAGTGATGTTTGGAATCTCCCCACTTCCTGTCTATGATATCATGCTCTGGATAATAATAGCACAGTACCTGGTACATGTGAAGTTATAGGGAGTAGCTAAATGCTTTATGTGCACAGTTTTATTTAATCCTACAATAACCTTGTGCCTGGTTTCAGAGTACAGCCATTTGTCTAACTTTACTGCTAAAGTTATTGTAAAATTAATATGTCCTTGGAAACGAAAATATGAGGGCTCTTTGGAGAAATGACTGAAACCAACTCTAGGACAGAAAATCTACAAGATGAGTCTGCAACATCTTTTCATACCAAAAAGCAAGCAAAGACCTCTGGGACCATGACAAAGGATTCCAGTAGCACCTTGAAGGTTTCCCACTAACAAGAGAGGGAATAATTTGAGCATCGATAGGAATATCTGAAACATATTAAAACACATCAAATATGTCTAAATTTATGGGTTCGTAATGAAAAACCCACATTTATCACCTTTGCAGGTGCTAATAATAATAAGGGAAGCAACTCATTATTCTGAAAAGTGTAAAGTAAAAAAATCAAGCATTTACTTTGTCTTTCCTTTATTAATTGTTCCTCAGGTGACCAAATAATTGATAAAGGAAAGTTTCTCTTTATAGAATTATTTCAGCTAACAAACAAAACAAGCGTGACAGAATATCACCACCTTGAAAACCTCTAATTAAATGATGAATCTAGGTTGTGCTCCTCAATAGCCGCTAACACCATAAAGAGACAGGGAAACACATGTTATGTGTCTCCTGGTGGAAGCACACCACATTTGAACCTAAATCTGGTTAAGACTCTGGACTTAGCCACCAGCCTCAGGGAGAGACAATGTCATGACAAAATAAGAGACTTTAGATGAAACCCTGAGGAGCTTTTCCATCAAACGCATGGGTAAAAGAAGGGGAAATCCAAAAGGCACAAACAAAAAAAACCCAAAAACCAAAAAAAACAAAAACAGAGAAGTAGGAGAAAAATTCAGGAGAGCAATGCCATGAAAACCAGGAGAAGATAGCATTTTAGGAAGAAAGAAGAGATAAATAATGTAAAAGATTGCAGAGAGATTGGGAAAGAGCTGAAGAATGTCTAGTTGGAATTAGCAACAAGGTCATTGGTGGTTTTGATGAGAAAGCTGTAGCAGAATAGAGGGCATAGAAGTCACTTAAATCACCAGTGAGGTGTTGAGTGCAATGGAGGTGAGGCAATGGAGACAGACAGGTGAATATATATATATATATATATATATATATTTTTTTTTTTTTTGTCTGCCTTGGGTCTTCTTTGCTGCATGCATGCTTTCTCTAGTTGCAGTGAGCGGGGGCTACTTTTCACTGCGGTGCACGGGCTTCTCATTGCGGTGGCTTCTTTTGTTGCGGAGCATGGGCTCTAGGTGTGCGGGCTTCAGTAGTTGCAGTGCATGATCTCAGTAGTTGAGGTGCACGGGCTCTAGGGCGCGCAGGCTTCAGTAGTTGTGGCACATGGGCTCAGTAGTTGTGGCTTGCAGGCTCTAGAGTGCAGGCTCAGTAGTTGCGGCGCATGGGCTTAGTTGCTCTGTGGCACATGGGATCTTCCCGGACCAGGGATCAAACCCATGTCACCTGCACTGGCAGGCAGATTCTTAACCACTGCGCCACCAGGGAAGTCCCAGACTTCCTCTTTTTATGAAGGTAATAGTCATACTGGATTAGGGCCTACCCTATCGAATTCATTTTAAATTGATTACCTCTGTAAAGACCCTATCTCCCAATAATATCATGTTCAGAGGTACTAGGGGTTAGGATTCAAACATATCTTTTTTGTGGGGGCGGAGAGGGGGGTGGGCACAATTCAACCCATAACAGAGACTATAATTATTTGGTTATAAATGTAATATACATTCACTGTTAAATTTTAAATAATACTAATATGTCTAGAATAACAATAACAATAATAATATTTTAATACTAGGTTAAAAGAAAGAAGTGGGCTGTGAAGGATGAGAAAGAGAGTAGTAGCTATAGAGGAGGTGGGTCTCTGAAGGTCTTGTTTTAGTTCAGGATGGAAGAGCTTTGAGCATGTGGGAATACAGAGGAAAGGAGCAAGTAGAAAGGAAGGAGTTGAAGACTGGAGATATAGTGTGGTGTGGTGTGGGGTGGTGTGTGTGTGTGTGTGTGTGTGTATGTGTTTTGTACAGAGGGCAGGGATCTCTGCTGAAACTAAAGAGAAATCTAGGTCTGTCAG
>NW_006797357.1:1472770-1499070 GCF_000442215.2 Lipotes vexillifer
TGTGTGGGGTTGGCTGTCCCAGAAGTGTATTTGCATGAGTTTATTTGCATGAAGAATGGGGCTGCCAGCAAGAAGTCACATGCAGGTATGCTGGGAGTGGCCTGGGAGTGGAAGAGAGAACAGTGGACAATGAATAGGACAGTGTGAGAGCTGCTGGCTGCTCCCTAGCCTGGCCCTACTGAGAGAGGGGCTAGAAAGATAAGCTAAGCAGGACAGTTTTAAGAGGCTTTGTCTTTTTTTTTTTTGCGGTATGCACACCTCTCACTGTTGTGGCCTCTCCCGTTGTGGAGCGCAGGCTCGGCGGCCATGGCTCATGGGCCCAGCCGCTCTGCAGCATGTGGGATCTTCCCGGACCGGGGCACAAACCCGTGTCCCCTGCATCGGCAGGCGGACTCTCAACCACTGTGCCACTGCACCCGAGGCTTTGTCTTTTTAAGGAACCTCCATACTGTCCTCCATAGTGGCTGTATCAATTTACATTCCCACCAACAGTGCAAGAGGGTTCCCTTTTCTCCACACCCTCTCCAGCATTTCTTGTTTGTAGATTTTCTGATGATGCCCATTCTAACCAGTGTGAGGTGATACCTCACTGTAGTTTTGATTTGCATTTCTCTAATAATTAGTGATGTTGAGCATCTTTTCATGTGCCTCTTGGCCATCTGTATGTCTTCTTTGGAGAAATGTCTATTTAGGTCTTCTGCCCATTTTTTGATTGGGTTGTTTGTTTTTTTGATATTGAGCTGCATGAGCTGTTTGTATATTTTGGAGATAATCCTTTGTCCATTGATTCATTTGCAAATATTTCTCCCATTCTGAGGGTTGCCTTTCCACCTTGTTTATGGTTTCCTTTGCTGTGCAAAAGATTTTAAGTTTCATTAGGTCCCATTTGTTTATTTTTGTTTTTATTTCCATTACTGTAGTAGGTATGGAGGTTCCTTAAAAAACTAAAAATAGAACTACCATATGACCCAGCAATCCCACTATGGGCACATACCCAGAGAAAACCATAATTCAAAAAGACACATGCACCCCAATGTTCATTGCAGCACTATTTACAATAGCCATGTCATGGAAGCAACCTAAATGTCCAATGACAGACAAAGGGATGAAGAAGATGTGGTACATATATAGAATGGAATATTACTCAGCCATAAAAAGGAAGGAAATTGGGTCATTTGTAGAGATGTGGATGGACCTAGACACTGTCATACAGAGTGAAGTAAAAAACAAATGTTGTATGTTAATGCATATTTGTGGAATCTAGAAAAATGGTACAGATGAACTGGTTTGCAAAGCAGAAACAGAGACACAAATGTAGAGAACAAATGTATGGGCACCAAGGGGAAAGGGGGCAGTGGGATGAATTGGGAGATTGGGATGAACATACATACACTAATATGTATAAAATAGGTAACTAATGAGAACCTGCTGAATAGCACAAGAAAATGTACTTCACTTTGCTGTACAGTAGAATCTAACACAACACTGTGAAACAACTATACTCCAATTTAAAAAAAAAAGGCTTTGTCATACTTTCTGAGGTTTAGGCATGACTAGTGCAGTACCCAAGCCCAGGTGATACAGAGTTGAGAAGGGGAACATTTCCCCATTTCTCCGTGGAACCCAGCACTGCTTGGTCACAGTGAGGACTGAGGGGTTGGTCCCTCTCCAGTGTAAAAGTTTAGAGAACAGTAGATCTAAGAAACAAGACTCTAGACAGAAACATTACTTCCATGGGGGTCAGGGTCCCCTGAGATAAGGGTGAGACAATAGCTCATGTGCTTTGAGGGGAGTAGAGACGAGCAGCAGGACAGAAGATACACTCCAGGAACTCATGGTGGAAATAACTGTACGAGACTCAGTGGGGGAGTGCAGACCCCCGCCCCCTCCACACATACACATATACAAACCAGTCACAAGTCCAGGTTGTCACCTGTGCTCATGACCAACCAGCTGTAGACTGGAGGTTCCCATAACCCCTTCCTGGGGTTTGATTAATTTGCTAGAGTGGCCCACAGAACCCAGAGAAAAATTTTACTTACTAGGTAACTAGTTTATTGTTACAGGATATAACTCAGGAACAGCCAGATGGAAGAGATGCATAGGGCAAGTATGGGGAAAGGGCTCTGAGCTTCCATGCTCTCTGGACACACCACTCTCCCCACATCTACATGTGCTCACCAACCCAGAAGCTCTCTGAACCCCTTCCTTTTGGGTTCTTATGAAGGTTTCATTACATACTCATGGTTGCTTAAATCAATGGCCACTGGGGGATTGATTCAACCTCCAGTCCCTCTCCCCACCCCAGAGGTCAGAGGGTGGGACTGAAAGTTCCAACCCTCCAATCACAAGGTGGGTTCTCCTGGTCACCTGCACCCAGCCTGAGGTGCTTTCCAAAATTCACCTCACTAACATAACAAAAGACACATTTATGCCTTCAACGTTTAAGAAATTCCAAGTGTTTTAGGAGCTCTATGCCAGAAACACTGACAAAGAGCAAATATATATTTCTTATTATAAATCACAATATCACAGTAGGCCAGTGAGCAAATAAACTGGTTTACTCATACAGTGAAATCCTATAGAAAGCTAAAATGAACAAACCAGATCTACAAATATCAACATGTATACATCTCAAAACATGTTGGTAAGGAAAGCAAGTTACAGGAGGAAATGTACCATATGATATCTAATATTTATATAAATATTTAAAGCATACAAAAAATGGTGTATATCATTTAATGGGTATATCTATATAAGATAATAAAAGTTTAAATACACATACATGAAAAGGAACATACTAATTTCAGGGTAGCATTTACCCCTGGGGAGAGAGGTAGAGGATGAGACGGGGTTGCTCTATCTGCACTTAATATTTCCCTTTTTAAAAAGAGAGAAAATTGATTCTGAAACAAATAAAGCAAAATGCTAACATCTTGTTAAGATGGGAGGTCGGTACGTGAGTATCTGTTAATATTTTCAGCACTTGGCTATATATTTGAAATGTCATCATTTAACATTTAAAACTTAAAAGAAATAAGACAATATCCTTGTCTTATGCACAGAAAAAAGACTTTCAAGTAATTACATTGTTTTAAATTCAGAGTGTGTAAATACCACAGATATTACAATACTAATTTTACTATCATTTAGCTTATCATGTATCTCTTTCTATGTAGAGCTCTAATTATAACTATTCTCAGTACAGTCTGCTAAGATTCTTTTCCATAAATAGCTGCAAATGCCTTATTTAACTGTAGACTTTGTATTTTCCTTAAGTGGGATCACTGGGCTTCTATTTTTCTAAGTTACAGCAATAGTAACTGACAAGGCCCATTGACTCTGTTTCCTTGTTTCAGTAAATGGAGCAGGGCCAGGCCCTGGTTTGCTTGCAGGGAATCACAGTCACATGTCTGAACAGTCACAAGCAACCATCCTGGAGACAGTGCAACCACAGGCTGCAGGCCATCAAGGAGGCCCCTGGTCTTTCTACAGTTTTCTAAACAAGGGAGCAAGGCTGGGAACAGCCCCAACAATGCTGCCTGCATTCCTAATTTTATCTCCAGTTTTGAAAGAACTTTATTGTTTGACTTAAGAGCAGGGGTAAGAGATGATGGATTATGAGACTGGCCTGCAAGTTACAGGAGATGAACCTCTTTGTCCACATTGCTACGTGTGCTTATATAATCTCTATTGTGGTGTAAGGCCTAAAATTAATATTATGTGCCTCTTTGCCACCTATGCTCCCTCAGATAGGGTCTCCTAGCCAAACAACCCTCTTTCTCCCAGGGACGAGGCACAGTGCCTGCTTATCCCTGAGTAGCAGGCTTCCATTTCCTGCCAGTCTGCAGAATTATTCAAACAATGCCCTCACATACTCATGTAGAAACCAGGAGTTGCTTCACCCTCTTGTTACTTCAAAGCTTCCCCACTGCCCCAACCCAGCCTCTGCTGCTTGTTCACTCTGTTCCCAGGTACAACTCCCGTCCAGCTCTGGTGGTGCGGTGTCTTCCTTCCCTGGACAATAAACTGCCATCAGTCTCATCTGACCAGTGTTGGGTGTCATGTGTTCTGCCATCCTCATAACCCTAGGGTAGAATCCCTCCCTCACCAACAGGTGAAGAGGAAGCGACTAAAATATTGATGGCTTTCACTTTTTTCCTCTTTAGACCGAACATTAGACTCTTTGCATTTATCTCCAACCAATTTACTCTGGTCAGGAGGACGGGAGAGGAAAAAGGTGTATGCAAAACATGTTTCATGATCTATTTGTAGTTGAAAATTAAGACGCTACTGCTTTAACTCTCTAGTCACAGGGAAAGTGAGGGCAGAGGGTGGACTGACAAAGGGTAAAAAATCTCAGACAGAAGACAGGATTACCTGAAGATCCTAGAATGTTCAGAAGCTGAATAATGATTACACAAAAAAGGTTTTATCACATGATATAGAGTTAGACAGTAGCAACTCAATACTATATAGTCAGCCCAACATATAAATGATGAAGAATTATTATGTCATGAACAATATCACATCATAACATCACTGCCATGGTGTCATTGATTGTCTGCCCTTTGGTACATATTTGGCCACAGGGACATCACTGAACATCATACCACAGCCCACACAATATGGCACATCATCCCTCAAGTTATTATCCTTGTATGATTTTTTTACAATCATAAAACAACTGAGTTAGAATGTTAATGTTGTTTGGATGTTTTGGAGTTAGAGTCCTTGATATATATTTCTTTTGAGTTCTTTTAGTGATTTCTTTTGTGGCCTTGGGCAATTGTATTTTATGCTTCAAAAGTGCTTTCATGTTTATTTAATTTATTCTCATATCATAGATGAGTCTGGAGATTTATTCACCAAAAAAAAAAAAAAAAAAAAAAAAAAAAAAAATAGAAGTAGTAATGAAACCTAGAGAGGTTAAGTGATTTTTTTCCCTTGAGGTTACACAGATATATAGATTCTTGACTTAAAAAGATTTTCTGATTCTTAAATCCAGTGTTCTTTCTACTACTGAGATTCTCTTAAGCTTTACCTCTTTACATTTCAGTTCCTCATAAGTTGATTAGACTAACAAATGTCTGAGAAAAATAGAATGTTGGAGCTTAAAGAGGCTTTAGAGGTTACTTCAAGAATCAACATACACAAAAGAAGAAAGATATCAGTTTCCTTGGATAGGGACTGTGATTTTATTGAGGAATATTTGTAAAAGCACATTGTCGATTTCTTAATGTTCTACCTAGTCCACTCCTGTATGATTAATAACATTCTGAAATTACACTTTGTTCCCCCTAATTTGCTTAAAATAGTTTATACACTGAAGCTCTAATTTGCAAAGTGTTTATTAAATAAGAACTAGAGAATGAAAAGCCTTTGCGGTTAAGAAAAGTTGGTAGACATTGTCCCTGCATTTAAGATAGGAAAACTAAAATAGGATGGAGTTTTAGAAGCTGCTTAGTCTGATTCAACTGGCCAATGGGGCTTCATCTCTGTCCATGAAGTGCTGGAGACAGTATCTCTGGAACATATTCCCATCTAAGACTTTTCCCCATATGTACTTCTTGGGGCACAAAGGGATACAAGATGTCCCTGGGTATCCTTCCAAGATTAGAATGATAATACTTAACAACACTAATACAACGCTAATTCAAAGCTTTTAGGAAATTATAATATCAGCCTTTCATTCGGACTTGTTGATGGCCGTCAGCTGCTCAGTAGGACAAGCTTAGAGGATGAGAAGGAGGATTAACTTCCATTGCCTCTGTTCTATCTTCTAATTCGGTCACAAGGTTTGGCACCATGACTATTTGTATTAAAGTGATTATAAGCTGTTCTACAAGGACTTATATTTCTGATCAATACAGAATAATAGCAACTGGATTTATCCTCCCACTGAGATAGCTGAAAAAATCTGAACAAAATATATAAAGCAATAGTGCTCAAGACATTGGACATCAGGCAACGAAGGACAATGATCACTGGGAGATGGGAAATAAACAACATGAACTTAATGATTGCCCACAAACTTTTTCTACTGCATGGAAAATTTCCAGGCTGCAGCACAGGGAGGGAAAACATAGGCAGAACCCAACTGTTTTGCTGAATTGAGGAGACAGAGCTCAGGATCCAGGGAAACCAAGAAAAAAAGAGAGTTGCACAGAGACATAACTCCAAATTGCTGAAAAGGGCCTCCTTTGAGTATTCAGTTGAGTATAAATCAGTGCATGTATGTGAAGAATCTACCCAGGACCAGGAAAAGAGCCACCTGAAAGGATTAGAAGGAATAGTCCTCAGACTTCACACAGGCCTGAGAAAAGTAGCTTCTTTCAACAGCCCTAGTGGAAAATCTCATAATTCAGGTAGAACTTAGAGAATTATGAAGAATTTTGCCTAGTAGCAGGGAAAAATTGATCCTAGTCTAAAGGCAGCTCTAGTTGAGCCCAGCAAAATATAAAAGTAAGACCTGAAGGATCAAATTATTTCCAAGTAACTTAATTGCATCCAGAACAAAGTTCAATAACATTTACAGGAATAAAAAATATCCAGGAGTCAATGTGGTAAAATTCACAACATCTGATATTCAATCAAAAATTATTGGGCTTCCCCGGTGGCGCAGTGGTTGAGAGTCCACCTGCCGATGCAGGGGACGCGGGTTCATGCCCCGGTCCGGGAAGATCCCACATGCCACGGAGCAGCTAGGCTCGTGAGCCATGGCCGATGAGCCTGCGCGTCCGGAGCCTCTGCTCTGCAACGGGAGGGGCTGCAACAGTGAGAGGCCCACGTACTGCAAAAAACAAAAATTATTAGACATGCAAAGAAACAGGAAAATACAACCCATAATAAGGAGAAAAATCAATCATTCAAAACTGACCCAGAAATGACACATGATAAATCCAATCAACGAGGACATTAAAACAATTATGATTATGATTCGTATGTTCAAGAAGCTGGAAAAAATAACATGTTAAGTAAAGACACTGAAGATATTTAAAAAGACCTAAATTATAGAAAATCTAGTGATGAAAATCTAGTGATGAAAATTATAACGCCTTATACAAAAAATATACTAGATGGGATTACTAGCAGAATTGACATTGCAGAAGATTAATAGACTTGAAGACATAGGGAAAAAAAACAAACAAACAAGCAAACAGATAGGAAATATGACTGAGCAAAATAAACAGAGAATTGTTGAACTGTGGGACAAATTCAAGCAACTGTACATGTGTCATTAAAGTCCCCACATGAGTGCTGGTGAGACTGAAAAACTATTTGAAGAAATAATGGTCAATACTTTTCCAAATGTGATGAAAACTATAAACCATATATTTAGAAATCTCAAGCAGATGAAACATGAATAAATCTATATCTAGGCACAACATAATCAAATTGTTTAAATCCACTGATAGAAAACCATAAAGGCAGCTAAAGAAAAAGACAAGTTACACAGGAACAAAGATAAGGATAACATCAGTTTTCTCTTTGGAAATGATGTGAACTAGAAGACAATGGAAAAACATCTTTTTTTTTCATTTTTAAAAATTGAGATAAAGTTGATTTACAATATTATATAAGTTTCAGGTGTATCACATAATGATTCATGATTTTTAAAGATCATAGTCCATTTATAGTTATTATAAAATATTGGCTATATTCCCTGTGCTGTACCATATATCCTTGTAGTTTATTTATTTTATTCACAGTAGTTTGTACCTCTTAATCCCCTACCCCTATCTTGCTCATCCCCCTTTCCCTCTCCCCACTGGTAACCACTAGTGAATTTTCGATATCTATGACTCTGTTTCTTTTTTGTTATATTCACTAGTTTGTTTTATTTTTTAGATTCCACATGTGACAACATACAGTATTTATCTTTCTCTGTCTGACTTATTTCACTAAGCATGATACCCTCCAAGTCCATCCATGCTCTTGCAAATGGAAAAATTTCATTCTTTTTTATGGCTGAGTAATATTACATTGTATAGATATACCATATCTCCTTTATCCATTCATCTTTTGATGGGCACTTAGGTTGCTTTCATATCTTGGCTATTATAAATAATGCTACTGTGAACATTGTGGTGCATGTATCTTTTTGAGTTAGTGTTTTAATTTTCGTTGGATATATACCCAGGAGTGGAATTGCTGGGTCATATGGTAGTTCTATTTTTCGTTTTTTGAGGAGCCTCCATACTGTTTGGAACAACATCTTTAAAGCACTGGATGGGGGGGCAGTGGGAAATGCTATCAGCCTATGATTTACTTTTAGCCAGTGAAGATATCTCTCACAAATGAAGGCAAAAAAAAGACTTTACAGATATACAAAAGCTGAAAGAATTCATCACCAGCAGACCAATACTACAAGAAATTTGAAACAGTCTTCATGATACCAGATAGAAACCAAGATCTACATAAAGGGATGAAGAGCATCGGAAGTGATTGCTACATGTATAATTATAAAAACTATTTTATTATTTAGATTTCTTTATAAGATAACCTGTTTTTTAAAGCAAAGATAATTCTGTGCTCTGGAGACTTATTTTTGCTTTAAATAATAACAATGTATTGTGAGGTTTATAACATGTATGGAAATAAAATGCATAACAATTGTAGCACAAGGGCTAGAAGGAGAGAAACAAAAGTATAATTTTGTTAGGTTCTTATTAAATGTGAATGAGTATGATATCACTTGAAGTGATCATTTTTAGCTATAATCAGTAAAATAAAAGCCCTAGAATAACTATAGCAAAGAATTATATCTAATAAGCCAACAAATGAGATAGGATTAAATTATTAAAAATATTCAATTCAAAAAAGGTAGAAAAAGAGGAAAAAAGGAACAAGGAATAGATGGGACAAAGAGAAAACAAATAGCATGACGGTAGACTTAAACTCAACTATATCGATAATTACATTAATTGTAAATGGTCTAAACACTCCATTTAGAAGGTAGAGATTGCCAGGTTGGATTAACAAGCAAGATCTATTGTATGCTGCCCACAAAAATCCAACTTAAAATATAAAGATATAAGTTGGTTAAAAGTGAAAGTATTGAAAATGATATACCATACCATGCTAACACAGATCCACAGAAAGTTGTAAAGACTGACTATATCAAAGTAGTAAAGAACATTACCAGGGATAAAGAGAGCCAGTGATAAAGGGGTCAATTTACCCAGAGGACATAACAACCCTAAACATTAATTGCCTCAAATAGTAGAGCTTCAAAATTCAGGCAGTCAATCTAGTCTACTCAAGGAGAATCTAGGCAAGAAATTTGGGAGCCAGCTGAAAGTCCTGAGCAAATGGTTGGCTAGATGTTCATGCCAAATAACTAGTTTCTGAATCCCATATTAAGCTTCCAGTGTGATATTTCCATAGTATCTAATACTTTACTATAACATTTATTATATTGTACCCTAAGTAGTTGTTTATGGATTTGTCTTTGCCACCAGATGGTGATCTTCTTATTGGTAGGGTCCCTTGTCTTACTTAACTTTGCATTTCTTGAATATAGCAGGATGCAAGACATACGGAGCCAAATAAATGTTTGTGACATTAGTATGACAATAACATCCACTTATTCAGGCAAACTTTTCCAATAACACCTCATTTAAGGCTCATACCAGTTCTCCACAATAGAAAAGGTATGTGCTCTCCCCATTTTACAGATGAGGAAGCTGAGACAGAATAAATAGCTGCCCAAATTTTATTTAAATTTTGGGCTGCTGAGTTATTCATTCCTTTTTCTGCACTCTACTTTAATTATAATTTGGAGATGATTCAGTTTCCAAACAGTAAGTTACTTGATGCAGCAGATGGTGTTTTGTTTTGTTTTGTTTTGTTTTTTGCAGTACGTGGGCCTCTCACTGCTGTGGCCTCTCCCGCTGCGGAGCACAGGCTGTGGACATGCAGGCTCAGCGGCCGTGGCTCACGGGCCCAGCCGCTCCGCGGCATGTGGGATCTTCCCGGACCGGGGCACGAACCCGTGTCCCCTGCATCGGCAGGCGGGCTCTCAACCACTGCGCCACCAGGGAAGCCCAGATGGTGCTTCTTATGTATAACTCCTTTCTTCCATATTTAGGTGTGTGAAGTCTGAATATGTCTCTAGGTAATGGAATTGTTGATTTTAGGATCACAAAATAAGGAGGCACACCATTAGTATAAATTCTTGTTTCTAAAGACTATAGGTATTTAAATTTTTTTCTCACTATTCCATGTGACCAAGCTTGAATCTCATGTTGCTCTATGTTATAGGCTTAATGCTTGTATCCCCCTAAAATTCATATGTTGGAACCCTAAGCCCTAATGGGATGGTATTTGGGGATGGGACCTTTGGGAAGTAGTTAGGGTTAGATGAGGTCATGAGCGTAGGGTTCTGGTCCTGGTGGAACTAGTGCTCTCCAGGGAACTTGCTCTCTCTGCCATGTGAGGACACAGTGAGAAGGTGACCATCTGCGAGACAAGAAGAGAGCTCTCACCAGTACTTGACCATGCTGGCACCTTGATCTCAGAATTTCAGCCTCCATAACTGTGAGAAAATAAATTTCTTTCTTTTAAGCGTGCAGTTTATGCTATTTTGTTATAAAGCCCAAGCTGACCAATACCCTTTAAATAATAGATTTTTTTGAATCCCTAAACTAGGAATGATTCTATGCCCCTATTATCAAATATAATGATTAGAGAATTATAATAGCTTCTATAAAAGTTTAATCTACCTTATTGGGTCTAAACACTGTAAACAAAATATAAATTCTTTCCTCCCAAATGATCATGTATATTGTCCTTCTCAAAGATTCCATTCTGAGAGACAATAACCTGATTCCTAATGTGGAGTTTAATCACTGAGGTTCTCTTATGGCCAGGAGTTAGGAAAACCATGTTCTTAATCTTTGATCCTATAATCTGCTTTGAAAGCAAGAATAATATCAGTGTGACGTCTGAATTCCAACTTGTGACTGTTTTCTCGATTTACTTAGATTCTCAAATTGCTGTGATGGTGATGAAAGACATGCCCCGGGAAGTGCTGCTCTGGCATCAGTGGCAGTGGGGATATCTGTTGTGCTCTGAGTTTTAACTCCTGAAGGCTCCTCAAGTAAAAAGGTGCTGCGTTGCTGCAAAGGAAAGATTTTTCATCTTCACCCAGTAAGAGACAGGTCTTGTGGCTTTTCTATCAAACACTTTTCAGAAGAAAAGTAGAGTTTCTTCATCATTATGGTAATATTCTCATAAGTCATACAGATGTGTCAAGTACAGGGGTTGTGGACATTTTGCTTTTTGGTTCTCAATAGAGAAAACTAATAATGAGAACAAAGACTGGAGACAGGAACTAGGCTAAAAGTAGAAAGAACTGCAAAGCAGCTCCCCCCTCCCTCTGTAGTACCCCTTCCTGTTCCCCAAGCAAGCCCTCCTGCTGACCCCCCAGTACCCCCAGACCCATATGGTAACTGACAACTAACGATCCATGGTCCTGACCACCCTGCCTCTACAATACCAATTAGTTTTGGGTCCCACCCCTGTAGGAAGCTGATCTCTATCTTCATAACTATCTGATTGTCCTCATAGTAAACACATAAACCAGGGATTGCAAAAGGGAAGACAGAGAGATGTTTGAGACCAACTGACATGTTTGGTCTGACAATTGTATTATGACTAAACTTATTTATATTTTCTTTTAAAACATCTTTGCCCCTATTGTCCTATGCTCAGCCTGCTTTGGGCATTAACTGCCAGGCTTCTGTAGCAAATGGGAATTGTGACTGCTGAAGTTAATCACTGCTAATGTGTAAAGTGATACATAAGCTTCACTGAAATGTTTAAACCTTTTGCTAAAGGCTTCTAAAAAGCCATGCTAATTGGAAATTGTCTGTGGAGTAATGCTAAGACATTTCAGTGAGAGAGAGACTCTCAGACCTGATGCAGGAGCGTGGGAGAAATAGCTCTGGTCAGATAATGTTCAAGTTTATTAATGCACTTTCACATATGGCCAGTTGAACTTAGGTGGCTTTATTTGATCAATTCGAGAGTTAAATTGTTTCACATAATGAAGACATGAGCTAGTAGTTATGTTTTAATTTAATAAAGAAGTGAATTATTGCTTAGATTACACACACCAGAGGGACTAATGGAGAAAGTACAATAAAAGGAAAATGAGAGGGTGGGAGTAGGGCACGGTCTGCCCTGGCTCAGCAAAAAAGTGAGCAGGAGAGGCCAGGCTCAGAGTGTGAAGAGTCTTTCATTCTGCAGAGGTTTTCAGAGTACTTAAAGACAGAAATACATCTCTTCCTCTTCCTTCCTCTTTCTCTTCTTCTTTTTTAAAATTGGTCTGTGGTTTTGGACAGTTTACATTGTAAACACTGTTACAAACTATTATGTAGAAAAAGAAACAGAACCCAGACAGATTGGTTCATGTAAAAATGAGTTTTCTGCTATATTTTGTTGCTTCTGTATTGTTCCTGGCTTGGCAGAGCTGTGGACCTCCGAGGGAAGATAGCTCTTCACGTTCCCATTCTGCTGTGCTCTTGCAAAAATCTTGGAAAGACAAGACTTGTCTGCTCTGCACACAAATGAAGCAGGTGACCCGTTTGAAGTTTGTGGCGAATGCCTCCCAACTATGCCCCTGATATTCAGTTATTATCAAAAACGGAACAAAACAAGAAGACTCTAATTCAACTTTTTCTTTCATTAGGCTGAAACTCCGATCATCACAAAGCAGATGGCTTAAAGTAACAGAGTAGGAGTAGGATTATTTTATAGCCTAATTAATTACTAATAAGCCAATTCCTACATCACGGAAGTCTCCATAGCATCACCATCCTTTTTTTTTTTTTTTTTGCGGGACACGGGCCTCTCCCTGGTGCGGCCCCTCCCGTTGCGGAGCACAGGCTCCGGACGCGCGGGCCCAGCGGCCATGGCTCACGGGCCCAGCCGCTCCGCGGCATGCGGGATCCTCCCGGACCGGGGCACGAACCCGTGTCCCCTGCCCCGGCAGGCGGACTCCCAACCACTGCGCCACCAGGGAAGCCCACCATCCATTTTTGAGGGCTCTGGCCAATTAACCTGCCACAATGGGCTTAAAGAGAAAAAAAAAGAGATGCCAGATGTTGGAAATCAGAAGGAATAATGTTCAGACATGAGGACTGATGGTGTGTATAGTGAGTGAAATTAAATAGACCCAAGAGGCAGAGGACTTGGGCTCAAGTCCTGGCTTCATTTACTACTTGCTTCCTCTGTGTGGACCTTGACTAATCCATTTAACTTCTCCAAGCCTCAGTTTCTTCACCTGCAAAAGCTAAATCATAAGTGTGTCTGCTTCATTAGGTTATTGTGAAGATTCCACATTACATACTTCAGTTTTTAAAAAAAAAAATTAAGCTCTTTTGTTGTTGTGATGTCAGGATGAATAATACACACTAGTATCTTTATTAGACTTTGGTCTCCCTATTGTTCTTTAAGATGTCTACTTTAGATTGTCAGACATGAATAATTATGTTTAACATAATCTCCTTTTTGAAAAGAGAAAAGTAGACAAGCCACGTGATTATTCAAGTTGTCTTTAGTTTAATGAGCTCCTAGATGATTTGGGAGAAATAACTATCTGCTTCTTGTCTGTGCTCTACATTCATTATTTCCAGGGCATCCCTTGTCCAAACTTGGGAAGAAGTCAGAGCCAATGGGGATTCTTTGTAAAGATAATTGCATTGTCTATAGTTTAAGAGAGACAGCATGTTATTAAGCAAGACGCTTATGTCAACACCACAGCTGATAAAGATGCTGGTGGTAGATGAAATCTTCGTTCTCTCACCCTCTATGTATTTGATTTTTACAAGTCAACATGTCAGGTTGTTCTAAGCCCCAAATGGAGTCAGAATAAGATATAATTTTAACAGAAGTTTATTTTTTGTATTTCTAGTGTGTGATTCTCTGGTCAGCCCAAGTTATCTGTGTCCTAGAAAATGATTTGATTATTTCTGGGGGGGGGGACTTATTATAAAACTAATGTGGGAAGCATGAACATGACATGCATTACATCTTTTAAGAGACTTACTTGAGTTTCATCAACATTTGCAAATGTGTTAGCATCTGACACTGAAAATAAGACTTTTCTAAAAAGACTTGAGGGTCAGATTTATGACACAGAAAAGATTTCTCAAATCCTTTATCTCCCATTTCACATAGCAGGAACCATACTTGGAGCACACATCTCTACACTAAGGAATAAATAAGCTCTGGGACCAGACAAGTTTTCTGATGTGATGGCCAGCTCATGACGCTTGTTGACTGGGTAGAAAGAGGATTTGTTGTGCAGGAAGGAGGAAAAGTCTAGTCCAGGTGACTGTAGAAAGAAGGGAGGAAAGGAAAGGCAGGAGAAGAAAACTGGAAGACATGCTCATGCTGAATTCCTTTTTCTGGGATTTTGTATCATTTTCTGATATGAACCTGCAAGAGGCTTCTGTGCAATGGACCCCATGCAACAAGGGACAGTGCAGCTGGGTTAAAAAGTCAGCATTTGGATGGAGGATCTAGATTGCACTCCTGGATCTCCCCTGATTCCTGTATGGCATGGACACCAAAGAGAAAGAGAAGGCCAGGGGGTGGAGATCTCATAGTATAGGAAGGAGAAAGACAGTCTGGGCCAGGTTTCCAGGACATGAAGAGACCCAGAGAAATATACCCTGCAAAAAATGAAGGGAGTCCAGTCAAGAAGAAGTGGACACAGGACTCTGACTAAACTGGGAAAGAATTCAGCAGCAGCAGCATACCACATATCAGATCCTCCACAGCTGAGGCCACCTAGCATAGGGAGGACATCAGGTAGGTCTGAGACCCTTTTACTCAAGTGTTTTTCCTCTTATACAATAGATGCCATCTTGGAGAAGGTCAAGTGAGAATAAATAAGAGCAATTATCTCCAAAGTCTAAACATTACCCAGTGAGGCTCTTTAAGCATGGCAGTAGGCAAAGTTTTCATGGGTTTGGACATTTGGTTATCTTTTTCCGTATATCCTAACCACCAAGCAGGGCAGCCATCGTGAGAAAGAGCACATCTAGAAATACATCTCTCTGTACATCTAAGTTGCCATTGAGCAAATTTGCAAGCCCACTGCATAATGATTCCTAAGGAATACCACTTATTTGAAATATATCTATTGAAAGCTTCCTATATGTCAAGCACTGTGTGAGGGACAATAGATTCAATGAAGAATCAGTTGTAGTGTAATCCTTGCCTTTAAGAAGCTCATGGTTTAGTGGATGAGTTGCCTCAGGGTATTATAATGTTCTGTTTACTTGTTACACTTCTAAAGTTCAGTAGCTTAAAGAAAAGAATCTTATTTCTTTCTCATATAATAGTCATGCTGTATGTTCTGATCAGGAGAGCCATTATCCTCCATAATCATTCAGGGCCCAGGCTGCTGGCTTCTCCGCCATCTTCAACACGTGGATTCCCAAGTCACCTTGAGTGTCAAATGGGCTCAGAAGTGGAGCAAATCATGGTGACTCACGTTTGTTGGAGAGAACTTAGTCGTAGGGCCACACATGACCACAAACGGGGCTGGGAATTTAGTCTAGTCATACATCTAGGTAGAGGGGGAGACAGGATTTTGGAGGATAACTAGATACCTTCTTCACAGTGCAAGCTTCATTGACAATGTAACAGATGCAGCAGAATGCCTTGATGAAGATTAAACTTACAGTTTTTGTTTTGAACTATAGAAAGTGAGGTTCAGAGGATCTTCAGGCAGCATTGAGGTAATAACTCAAGGTATTTCTTCTTGCATCTCTAGCCACAAAGATCAGGTTGTAAACAGATCTATTGTATTTGCAGACGAGAACCCCCTTGAAGGTAGTCACATTCTATTATCTGAAAAGAATGAAAGAATGACCTTTTTGAGTTCAGAAATAGAAATGTCCAGGTTTGTATTGGGGTCATCGCACCCCCAGCAACAACCTGATTTTTTGTATTTTGCCCCAGCAGTGAGGCAGTCAAATCAAGCTCTTGTCCTTCAAAGCATTTAGGATGAGAGGAAGGAGAAGGAACAGGAAGTTTGCTGAGTGCTCACTGTGAGACCTGGTCTTGCAATCCTTCAGTGGCTCTAGTGGGGCCAGATCCTGTGGACTGAGGAAAGGGCTCAGTGAGCAGGCATCACATGGTATCTGTGAAGTGACTAGACCAGACTGTGTTTCAGGAGGTCTCGCCCAACAGGCTGCTGATCTATAGTTGAATGGAGCCTTTCTCATTTCTGAAGTTCAGAGATCCTGTCCATTAGTGTCTTTGGAGATAGCATCCATGGACTTCTCAGCCATTGTGAAACAGAGCTCCTCAGTAAGACCCCTGTACACCCATAATCCTAGGCTGTGTGTTGAGGTGTGGGGAAGAGATGCTTTTTCAGAATGGCTGCCCTTCCTACTCCATGGGTGAAGAGCTGAGCCAATGATTCCAAGTACATCTAGTTGCCCAAGTGGAAAAGCTAATAGCAAATCTTGACTACACATTCTTCTTCATCCCCTACATCCATTCTCTCACCAAATTCTGACAATTTTACATCCTAAGTATTTCTCGACTCCCCTCACTTCTTTCCAACTTTGCTGCCACCACCTAAGCTTAAATCACCATCAACCCTCTCACCTACACTACCTCCCCTGGGCTCCCTGAATTGATTATTCCCTGCTCTTCCCTACAACACAACCTGCTCTCCACTGTATGCAGAGAGTAAGGTTTTGAATGGAACTTTTTTCTGCTTAAATGCTTTACTGTCATCCCATAACTCTCTGAATTGAGCTGAAAACCCTTAGTGTTCCTCATGAAATTTGGCCCAACCATTTTTTCCGTCAGCCTCATCACAGACCACATCCCTCCTTGTTCCCAGCCTCCTCCCCTTCTCCCACCCAATCACACTGACCTTCCTCTAGTTCTTGGAACAACTAACCCTACTGTTTCCACCTCGAGGAGTGTTGTGTCTGGGGTACTCCTCACCATCTGCTTTGGCACAGTTAACTCCCACTTATCCTCCAGTTCTCAGATGTATCAGGTGACTCCAACTCCTCCCAAGGCTGGATCAGGTGCCGCCCCCCTACTATGTGGCATGATAAACCTTTTCTTCACAGCACCGAGCCCAGTGGTAATTTTATACCTAGGCACATAACTATTCAAATGACACCCATATTCTGCTCTAGACTATAAGACCTATGAACTAGGAACTAAGACCTAGGAACTATGTAATTTTCCTTTTTTTTTTTTGGTTCTCACCATTTGCATTCTGGGACATTATATTTTGTTCACATTTTATCTCCCATGCCTGACACATAGTAGGTGCTCAATAAATTCTTGTTCAATGAAAGCACGAGCAAACACACTGTAATAACAGCAATGACAGCCACCACAGCACATGCTTCAAAGTTTTCAAAGCCTTTTCACACACATTATCTCGCTTAACAAGCAAGCGAGACAGGAAGAGGGGGAGTTAGGTTCCATTCTCAGGACGCTGCTCCAATGGCCTTAAATAGAATCTGGTATCAGAAGGACAATACTTAAACAAGAATTTGGGGCTAGGTTACAGTGTGGAATTTGATGAATGGGGCCTGTGAGATGTTTCCTGTGACACTTGCCCTTGAGAGTGGGTTTTATAAATATGTAATACATATACATTCTTATGAATTCTGCACAAAACAGGAGTTAAGATGGAAAATGGCTGGAAAAGTGCCAAAGGGTACATACGTGGGAAGCCTGTAAAGAGGCAATAGTCAGAAGAGAATAAAATAAAGCTGAAGTAAGCTAATGGGTGGATAGGGAGGAAATAGTATTCATCAGTAAAAGAGATAATAACATAATGGCTAGAGAGAAAACAGGAAAGATACTATTGAAGAAAAATTGCCAAGAAAAAGTGTAAACTGCAGAAGGTCAGAGAGTCATTTTAAAGAAGGGGGCTAAGAGATCAAGGACAATGACTATACCTTCTACATCACCATTCTTCTGAGTAGAGGTTGATTCCTGGATGTACTTAGGTATTTAGTTGAAAAGCGAAAACACAGTATTCAGATACATTCCCTTGTCTTATTTCATCTTGGTATCTATCATTATCATTGAGGAAGCATGAACATGGAAAATCACTTAGGGAAAGTAAAGGGAGAGACTCTAAGGTGGAAAGGAATTAGGTTATAGGATCCCTCAACCTTCCTTTCTCAGGTCTCTGAGTAAAAGCTGGTCACTGGCAATGTTAACTTTCTCTTCACTCTCTACTCAACCTTGTGCCCTGGATTCTACAACCTCTGTATCTCTGGAGCCTATTGAGAGAGACAGAGATAGAGGAGAGATAAAGACAGAAACAGAGATTGACTGACTATTTGAATGGTATACCTGAGTTCCATACTCCCCATTTGGAGAAAAATAATTCTTTCCTTGTCCCTGCTATTCATTTCATTATTGTTCTCACTTTCTTAACTCTATATTCCTACATTCACTATCTGCTGCATCTCACTTCTCATTCACTCGTGAACCTTCTCATTCCACCGAAATTGTTCTTCATCACTCCGAATACTTTGCTTGGAGTCTTCTAATGCATCTTGTGCTTTTGGCATGCATTATCATTATTTGTGCATAGACTTTATCTATTGTGTATATAATAGATTATAGGTATCCCAAGGCACAGAGTCTTATCTATGGGGATTTATTATGTTCATTTCTAACTCTCCAAGGCACTGCTCAATACTATGTATATAGTAGGGTGTCAAATATCCATTGACCTGAATTGCTAAAATCACATTTTCTTCCTCCTCAAATATGTCACAAGAAGGAAAAACTTCCTTTATTTGGTATAATCTCCTAAGGATTTTATAAAAATTCAAAACACATTCAGTGTTCAATCCATGAACTCATCAACTTAGCATGAATCCAAGTACTTGGAGAAGACTGGAAAAAGGAAACAAGCCAAAATAGAATATACTTGTTTTTCTGTTTGATTTTTTAAAATTTGATTTTCATGGAATATTTCTAAGTAATATATATATACATACACACACGTATTTAAAAATTTTAATTAATTTTTAGTTAATGAGGTATACTTCATTGAAAAACCTTAGGCAAGGACAGCTTTTGAAAGTGACAACGTGACTCTCTTAACACCAAGACCTAATCCCTACCGTCTGTAATGGAGATGGAGGAGATAAACTCCTTCGGTTTTGAAATCATGATGCCATAGCTTTGGGTCTTGCTGTCAGCCCTTGATAGATTCCACCAGATGCTGTTAGCTGACTAGAGAGGTACACATTGGCAAGGTGCATACATATGTACAATCCAGAACCCGACTTGGGCTCCTATCTCCTCATTACTGGAACTCAGAAGACACGTTTGAGATCTAACCTTGTCTCGGATCAGTTACACCCTTAGCTCTTGGCAGTTCATCTCATCTGCAAGGAGAAAGTAGAGGAGGCTGTGGAGGCCACCAGGGCTCAGCTTGTAGGTGCTATCATCACTCACCAGTCAGTCAATCAGCAAGCCAACAAATCTCTATTAAGCACCTACTGTGTGTGCTGCATGTATGGTGCTACTGTAGGCAGTGGAGATACAGGGGTGAGCCCAACAGCCCAGGTCTCCTCAGACACCCCTAGGCTCAACCCTGGCTTCTGAGCAGGGGTCTCCCTCCTCCCTCCCTCCCACCTCATCCCAGGTCACAGAGTGCCTGGCGCTTTCCCTCCCTCTTCCATCCCACTCACCCCAGGCCCGATGTGTTATATCAGCCTGAAGTACAGCTTCGTTTTAAAGCTGAAGTAACGATGACCCTAGGATTATCAAGTGTACAAAACAATGCACTGTTGGGACCTAGGAGCTTGCCAAAATGTGGGTGTTTTTTAGATTTTGGAATGAAGAAAGGAGGAAGAGAGATGGGAGGATGATTTACCATTTGTTTTGACAAAGAGAAAATTAAAATGAAGAAGTCACCCAGGTCCACTGTTTTTTCCATTTCTTGGGTGAAAGTGTTTAAAAGTTTGATGCATAGAAAGAACCCAGATTGGTTTGTGCTCACTCATTCCTTCAGCACATTTTTATGTGTCCAGCCCCCTGCCAGGCCTTAGAGATACAACTGTCAACAAGACAGTCTGTTAAGACACCAAAATTCTGACCTACTTCTTGGCAAATGAATCTCGTGGTCCTGAGAAGACATTTCACCTTTCTTGGTCTCTTGTCCACATCTCTAAGATGAGACTGAGACCAGAGGGTGGCCACCATTCTCTAGCTTTCTTCTAGTTCTGTCATCCAGGACTTCTAAGAGCAGGGACAAACTCTCATCATGGGAATTGAGGTCCTGGTGCCCACTACCGCTCAAGGAAGTGCTGGGAGGCTGCCCCTGGGGCCATTTTCCTCCAGACAAGACTCCTGAGGATCAAGGGGAGAGGCAATGGTCTTCGAACAGGAGCTCCACATTCAGCTCACTCCTCTGGCTGCCTCTGCTGAGTCCAGCCTCCTGCCCCCTCAGCACATGGGTGTTTTGTGCTGACTGTCACATGGCTGTCAACACAGAGATCGCATTCTGCTGCACTGTGCATGCTTCAGGCTTGGCAGCCAGTTAAAACCCAGTTCTGAAACTAGAGGGAAAGGGAAGGGCAGTGTTTGATGCAAACTATGGGCAGGAGGAGCTCCTGGTGCTAGAGGAGTCCAGGCTTGCTGCAGAAGCTACTCCTCCCTCAGCCAATTATGGCTCCAGCAGACCAGCCTCGCCAACCATGTACATCCCGTGTCCTTCTGGTAGACAGCCGGCCGGGCACCTGGAACATCCTGCCATTTGGCCATGCCGAACTTACTTGTGCCTGTAAGAAGTGTTTTTAGTACCCCTGCACATCAGTAGGGAGAAACCAAACTCCCAAATCCAGGATCTTTTTTGTGCTCTTGGCTTTCTGGTGAAGCCTACTGACCCCTTCGCAGAAGAATATTTTTAAATGCAAAAACTTAAAAAACACACATAAAAGACATCAATTATACTGAAATTCAATTATCAAAATATTGACTTGCAATAAATAAATGTGCTTCTTTATTAATATATAAAAAATGTTCTGCTATAATTTTGAAGTAATGATATATTGACTCTCTCTGCAATAACTATGATACGATGTAAAAGTAACTGTGATCTCTATTGATGACAAAATTCCAGGTACTGCTAACACTACTGTTTGCTGACTACTGTTTTAGTTATCTGTTGCTGCATAATACAACTCAGCAATTTACGAATACCAAATATCATTGTACTCTGTTTCTGAGGGTCAGGAATCCAAGAGGAGATTCTGGATGTTTCTACTCAGAGTCTCCCATGAGGTTGCAGTCAAGCTGTGGGCTTGGGCTATATCATCTGAAGCCTGGAAAATCCACCTCCAAGCTCACTTGTATGGCCGATGGCCAGGGTCACTTCCTTGATGGCTCTTGGCTGGGTGCCTTATTTCCTTGTCACCTGTTCTCAAGTCATGGCAGCCGGTTTCCCTCACAGTGAGTGATGGAGAAAGAGCAAAGCCCGAGATAAAGTTGCTCTTATAACCTGATCTCAGAAGTAGCATGCTATCACTTCTGCATCCTATTGGTCACATACACCAACCCTGACACATGTGGGAGGGAACTGCACAAGCATGTGAACACTGGGAGTGAGGTCCTGGGGGCCATCCGAAAGGCTGGTTACCACAGTGATGCTCGTAATGGAAGGACAAGCTAGATTTAAGTTAAAGCTTAGTAAAAATAGAGATGTAAATTTTTCTCATCCAAGCTCCTACACTCTGAATTCCATGCACAGGTTAACAACTCCAGGTTGTTCAGGTTAGCAACTGACTTCAGGTTAACAACTCCTGAGAGATTGAGAGCATCTTTGTGTCCAGACAATTTCTGAGTTTAAAGGAAAGTGCTGTGGGATAGTCAAAATCGCAGACCACCCTCTTAAAAACAAAGCTCTAAGGCCTATGTGCAGGCCTGATAAGCTTTCCTTTGATTTGTGATTTGTGGAGCTCAGGGTTGCTGGCACTCATGGCCTTGCACAGAGCCCAACATATGGGAGATGGTATATGTTCGTTGGATAGAGAGATCTTATTGATTAGTGCATTTGGGATCAAAATATGTTAAATTCAGGAAGAACCTTGGAGACCATCCAGTTGATGATTTTTACATAAAGAAATATACCAGCCTTGCTCCTGCCTGAAGAACTTTGCATGTTTTGTTCTCTCTGCCTGGAATGCTCTTCCTCCAGGTATGTTATTCCTCCTCTTCCTCTCTCACTTGCTATGTGTCTATGTTCAAATGTCACCACCCTATCTGTGATAGGCAGCTTCTTGGATGGCCCCCAGTGATGCTCATCCCCTAATCTTCATGCTCTTGTATAATGCCCTGCCCTTGAGTGTGGGCTTGGCCTAGTGACTCACTTCTGAGAAACAGAATACAGGATGGATAGTGCCACTACCGAGATTAGGTCACAAACTGGGCTTCCTTGCTCGGCCTCTCTTGCTGTCTCACTTTTCACTGTGCTGCAAGCCAGCTGCCATGTTGTGAGCTGCTCTATGGAGAGGATGAAGTGGCAAGGATCTGAGGGAGGCCTCTAGCCATGAGGCAATAAGGAGCTAAGGCCTTTAGTCCAACAGCCTGCAAGAAACCAAAACTTTGCCAACGACCACGTGAGTGATCTTGGAACTGGTTCCTCCCTGACTCAAGCCTTGAATGACTGTAGCCCCCAGCAACACCTCCATGACAGCCTTGAGAGCCTGAGCCAGAGGACACAGCTAAGCTATGCCTGGATTCCTGAGCTTTGGAAACTGAGATAATAGGTGTTTTAAGCCACTAATGTTTGGAGTAATTTGTTATTCAGCAACAGATAACTAACACACCATCAGAAATTGTAACATGTCACTCCCACCTTGACACTTCCTATCTTTCACACCCATCACACATTTTTTTCTCTTTACCACTTTTCACTATAAAATGTGTGTATGTGCGTTATACGTATATATGTGTGTTTGTGTATATATATATTTACTTATCTATATTGTTGTCTGTCTCCCCCCTTAGAATGTGGGTTTTATGAGGGCAGGCATTTTTGGCTAGAATGGTGCCTAGAACAGTGCTTAGTACAAACTTGGTGCTTAATAGATACTTGTTGAATGAATGAAGGGGAAAGAGAGAGGGGCACTGGGATGGGGTACACCTGTCAAGGTGGTATCTGAGAAAACAACCCCTGTATATACTAACTATACCCGTACTACTTATGCTTCTCCACTATATAGTGATATTTCTCTCAATATCCCATCCACACCTCCAGTACAGCCCTTGACTTGGGCAAGCAAGGCCCCTGCCCCAGCCCTCACACTTCAGGGAGCATCTTGTCCTGGAGCATCTTTCTTCTCAAATATGTTAAGTCCCCTTCTGATACCTGGGACTGGCCTAGGCCAATAGTGCTTCTGGCAGGTTGTCCCAAGCCCAGCCTGTGTCCTAGGTAGCCCCAGTCTCAGTTCTCCCCTACTCCTGAAGAGAGCACCCTGCATAATCTAAGGGTGGCCCTATCCTTCCCCATTCAGAATCATTATTAGAGTGAAGCACTGTCAGTGATGAGAATGTGTATGTCAGGCAAATAATAATACTTATAAAGCATGGTATAGACTAAAGGAGACCTGGACTTCCCTGGTGGTCCAGTGGGTAAGACTCCAAGCTCCCAATGCAGGGGGCTTGGGTCCAATCCCTGGTCGGGGAACTAGATCTCACATGCATGCCACAACTAAGAGTCCACATGCCGCAGCTAATAAGTCCACATGCCTCAACTAAAGATCCCAAAGGTGCAACTAAAAGATTCTGCATGCTGCAACAAAGATCCCGCATGCCACAACTAAGACCGGGTGCAGCCAAAATAAATAAGTAAATAAATTTTTTTAAATAAAATAAAATAAAAAAATAAAGGAGATCTACTAACATGAACTTTGGTTGAATACTGGCTTAAAAAAAATAGATATAAGGACATTTCAGGGACAATGGGGAAAATCTGAATATGGATTGGATATTAGATAATCTTAAGGGAATTATTAATTTGCATAGATATGATGATGATACTATGGTTATGTTGGGTTATGTCCTCGTCTTAGGAGATGAATGCTAAAGTATTTAGGGGTAAAATGTCATCGTATTTGTAACTCACTTATTAAAAAAAAAACAATTTTTGTTTTTTGGCTGCAACAAATGGCATGTGGGATCTTAGTTTCCCTACGACCAGGGATCGAACCCGTGTCCTCTGCAGTGGAAGTTTGGAGTTCTAAGCACTAGACAACCAGGGAATCCCCAGCAAAAAAACAATTTTAAAAATTAAATATATGTATATACACATACACACAAACACACACATGTGTATATACATATATAAACAAGTACAGAAAAAATGTTAACAACTATTAAATATAGTTTGTGAGTGTATGAATGCTTATCGTACTATCCTTCCTATTGCTACATCTTTAAAAACGTTCATAATAAAAATTTTAAAAATGTTTAAGCATATATTCATTTCAAATAGAAAACTGGGCTTCAGAGAAGTGAAAGGGAGCTGCTTGCTCATAACCCAGCTAGTCAGTGGCAGGTTGAGAACCTAGAGGACCAGACTCCCAGGCCAGTTTTCTTTCCATCACACCCAGAACATCCTTCCTTAGTTTTTTCCCAGCTCTGAAACAAAGGCTTCATCAAATTGATGAGTCAGGAAAGCTACAAAGGGCATATCCCTCTGTCCACAATTCAATGGGGTCAGGAATTTTTATCAATACCAAACAGACCCACAGTTGATCAGTTTTCCTGGAGCCCATATGCTTGTCATCATGAAAGGGCTCTATGTGATTTAAGCAACTTACTAACAACGAAAGGATGTTTTTTTCTGTTCTTGTTATCTAAGTCTTTAAAAATAATAGAGATAAACCTTCAACAGGAATGCAGTTCACATACTTAAGGCCTCTGCCAAAAGGTGACTTTTGCCTCTGCTGCTTGTTAACCTCTTTTTTTTCCCCCCTGATTTGTTCTTGAATTCCGGTCATCCAGCCTTGATGTAGCATAGGCTCTGGTTCTAAACAGCCTGGGTTCAAAACTCAGCTCTAACACATATTAGTTGTGCAAACTTAACATAGAGTTTAATGGCTCTGTGCCTCAGTTTTCATCATTTGTAAAATGGACACAGTGATAGTGTGGCTGACAGAATAATGGCCCCCAAAGTCATCCACACCCTAATCCCCAGAACTGTGAATATGCTACCTTACCTGGAAAATGGACTTTGTGTGATTAAGGTTATAGACTTCTTGGTGAATGAGTACCCTAGATTATCTGTGCAGCCCCTATCAAATTACCTGAGTCTCTAAAATCAGAGAACATTTCCTAGGGGTGGTCAAAGAGAAAGATGCTACTATAGATGAAGAACTTGCTGGGTAATTGTGGAAAAGGACCTAAATATCCCTGAAAATTGGCTTCCCCTGATTAGAAGAGATATGTGTCACCAAAAGTGCTAGATACCACCAAAAAATGCTGAAGAAGAATGTCATGACCCTAAGAATTTTCTGGTAGCCACTCTCTTTTAAAGTAAAAAGAAGAATATAAACATAATTTTAATAATGTATTTTATTTAATCCAATGTACTCAAAATATTATTTTAGCATATTATCAGTATAAAATTCTTAATGAGATATTTTACATTGTTTTGTACTAAGTCTTTGAAATTGGTAAGTATTTTACACTTACAGGTCACCTCAATTTGGACTATCCACATTTCACGGGCTCAATAGCCACATGTGACTAGAGGCTACTGTATGGAACAGTGCAACTTACAGAGCGTAAAACCAAGGGTCTCTGGGCTGAGGGACACTAGGCATAGTTGAAAGCAAAGAAACTATACTGAAAAATGGGAGTTAAGTAGAAGCTTAAATCCTAAATGTTGAAACATTCTTTCCTATTGCACTATCCCCCACACCCTTCTTCCACTTGGCTTTCAGAACTCCGGGAGCTAATCTTACACCATTAAGGCAGTTCTTAAATATAAGCATGTAGCCAGGGATCACCAGACATTTGAAGCAAGTGTTTAATATGAAAGACAGAGAACAAACAATGTTGGGAGATAATTCTCTATGAGTCTCTCACATTTTTGCATGCTTCTCAAGCAGAGGCACTGTGCTTTTGCTCCAGGCTATCTTTCTTTTTTTTTTTTTTGCGGTACGCGGGCCTCTCACTGTTGTGGCTCCGGACCCGCAGGCTCAGCAGCCATGGCTCACGGGCCCAGCCGCTCCGCGGCATGTGGGATCTTCCCGGACCGGGGCACG
>NW_006797357.1:1499157-1525263 GCF_000442215.2 Lipotes vexillifer
GGCATGTGGGATCCTCCCAGACCGGGGCACAAACCCGTGTCCCCTGCATCGGCAGGCGGACTCTCAACCACTGCTCCACCAGGGAAGCCCCAGGCTACCTTTTAAGAAACGTTTATACAGCAAGTAGCCTTGAAAGATAAAGATGTTGTCTCCCTGTGAGGCAAAGGGCAGATTTGTTTGCTGCCCACTACATTATCTTTTGCTGGAGCAAAAGTCAGAAAGACTTACTGTGCATTATAAAAGATTAGGGCTCCCCAAGCTTGAGATTCCTCTCCTATAACACAACCTACTGTGTGCAGGTTTCACCCAGCCTTCTTTATGTTGCCCTGTGGGAAATTATGCTCAGGAAACTGGTGCCGATGCTCACATTGTTGCTTCAGTATTTCTATGAGTAATAAAGTCCATTGTCTCTGACCCAGGAGTCTCATGAATTCTGCTAGCAACCATGCAACTGTGCCAGGCTGACTTGTTGGCCTGCAAGTGGGGTATAAAGTCTTAGACTCTTCACAGTTCTTGACAAAAAACAAATAGGAAAAGACAAAGGCAACTTGGAAAAAATGGAAACTATGAAAAGATATGAAAATTTTTTAAAAATTAATCTCTTCTGAGAGATTAAAAAAATGTTACATCCATAAAACAAGAATGGGGTACCATAGAAATGGGATAATTATAGAATAAGAAAGAGTTTTTGGAAGTTAAAACTGTGATGGTAGAAATGTAAAATTCATTAGAAGAGTTGAAAATAAAGTTGAGGAAAATGGGAAAGAAAGATAAGAAAATTAGAGAATCCCTCCAGGAGCTCTAATGTCACAATAATACAGAGTTATGAAAGAGAATGGAAAAAAAAAATTGAGGGAAAGGAATAAAGAGAATAAGTAAATTTGGACATGAGTTTATAAATTGAAAGCCCTCCCCCTCACCCCCAAATACAAAGTTCAGTGTATAAAAGTAGATCCACATACCAAGGCACATCATCACTAAATTTCAGAACACTGGGGAAAAAGCAAAAAAAAACGATCACCAATTTCCAGGGGAATAAAACAGTTCTCATGCAAAGTATCAACTATTATAATTGCTTTCATTCTCTAAAGATCCTCAGTGGAAATTAAAAGAAAATAGAAAATTCCCTTAAAAATGGTGAGAGATCACTTATTCAACCAAACTATCAATTTAGTGTGAGGGTAGAATAAAAATATTTTCAAACATGTAAGGTCTCAAAAGAGAGAAGCAAAAAAAAAGAGAGAAACAAGGAATTCATGGGATTATGGTGAAGAGGTATTCTCAAGGTGACAATTAGGTACTTGGGATAGAGAGCAACCAGGCCAGCATAGAACATGTTAGAATGTTCTATCCGGAGAAGGAACACTCCCAAAATTATTCTACAAGGCCACAATTACCCTGATACCAAAACCAGAAAAAGATACTACCAAAAAAAAAAAAATTACAGACCAATAACACTGATGAATGTAGATGCAAAAATTCAACAAAATACTAGCAAACAGAATCCAACAACACATTGAAAGGATTGTACACCATGATCAAGTGGGATTTACCCCAGAGATACAAGGATTCTTCAATATATGCAAATCAATCAATGTGATACACCATATCAACAAATTAGAGAATAAAAACCATATGATCATCTCAATAGATACAGAAAAAGCTTTTGACAAAATTCAACACCCATTTATGAAAAAAACTCTCCAGAAAGTGGGCATAGAGGGAACTTACCTCAACATAATAAAGGCCATATATGACAAACCCACAGCAAACATCATTCTCAATGGTGAAAAACTGAAAGCATTTCCTCTAAAATCAGGAACAAGACAAGGATGTCCACGCTCGCCACTATTATTCAACATAGCTCTGGAAGTCCTGGCCATGGCAATCAGAGAAGAAAAAGAAATAAAAGGAACACAAATTGGAAAAGAAGAAGTAAAACTGTAACTGTTTACAGATGACAGGATACTATACACAGATAATCCTAAAGATGTCCCAGAAAACTGCTAGAGCTAATCAATAAATCTGGTAAAGTTGCAGGATACAAAATTAATGCACAGAAATCTCTTGTATTCCTATACACCAACAATAAAAGATCAGAAAAAGAAATTAAGGAAACAATCCCATTCACCATTGCAACAAAAAGAATAAAAGACCTAGGAATAAACCTACCTAAGGAGGTAAAAGACCTGTGCTCAGAAAACTATAAGACACTGATGAAAGGAATCAAATATGACACAAACAGATGGAGAGATATATCATGTTCTTGGATTGGAAGAATCAACATTGTGAAAATGACTCTACTACCCAAAGCAATCTACAGATTCAATGCAATCCCTATCAAATTACCAATGGCATTTTATACAGAACTAGAAGAAAAAATCTTAAAATTTGTATGGAGACACAAAAGACCCTGTACAGCCAAAGCAGTCTTGAGGGGAAAAAACAGAGCTGGAGGAATCAGACTCCCTGACTTCAGACTATACTACAAAGCTACAGTAATCAAGACAATATGGTACTGGCACAAAAACAGAAATATAGATCAATGGAACAGGATAGAAACCCAAGAGATAAACCCATGCACCTATGGTCAACTAATCTATGACAAAGGAGGCAAGGATATACAATGGAGAAAAGACAGCCTCTTCAATAAGTGGTGCTGGGAAACTGGACAGCTATATGTAAAAGAATGAAATTAGAACACTCCCTAACACCATACACAAAAATAAACTCAAAATGGATTAGAGACCTAAATGTAAGACCAGACACTATAAAACTCTTAGAGGAAAACATAGGAAGAACAGTCTTTGACATAAATCACAGCAAGATCTTTTTTGACCCACCTCCTAGAGTAATGGAAATAAAAACAAAAATAAACAAATGGGACCTAACGAAACTTAAAAGCATTTGCACGGCAAAGAAAACCATAAACAAGATGAAAAGACAATTTTAGAATGGGAGAAAATATTTGCAAATGAATCAATGGACAAAGGATTAATCTCCATAATATATAAACAGCTCATGCAGCTCAATATTATAAAAACAAACAACCCAATCAAAAAATGGGCAGAAGACCTAAATAGACATTTCTCCAAAGAAGACATACAGATGGCCAAGAGGCAATTGAAAAGCTGCTCAACATCACTAATTATTAGAGAGATACAAATCAAAACTACAATGAGGTATCAGCTGACACCAGTTAGAATGGGCATCATCAGAAAATCTACAAACAAGAAATGCTGGAGAGGGTGTGGAGAAAAGGGAACCCTCTTGCACTATTGGTGGGAATGTAAATTGGTACAGCCACTATGGAGAACAGTATGGAGGTTCCTTAAAAAACTAAAAATAAAATTACCATATGACCCAGCAATCCCACTATTGGGCATATACCCAGAAAAAAACATAATTCAAAAAGACACATGCACCCCAATGTTCATTGTAGCACTATTTACAATAGCCAGGTCATGGAAGCAACCTAAATGCCCATTGACAGACAAATAGATAAAGAAGATGTGGTATATATATACAATGGAATATTACTCAGCCATGAAAAGGAACAAAATTGAGTCATTTGTAGAGGCATGGATGGACCTAGAGACTGTCATACAGGACCTGGAGACTGTCATATGACTTTCTCATTAGTCAGAAAGAGAAAAACAAATGTTGTATATTAATGCATATTTGTGGAATCTAGAATAATGGTACAGATGAACTGGTTTTCAAGGCAGAAATAGAGACACAGATGTAGAGAACAAATGTATGGACACCAAGGGGGGAAAGCAGGGTGGTGGTGGTGGTGGTGGAATGAACTGGGAGATTGGGATTGATATATATACACTAATATGTATAAAATAGAAACTAATTAAGAGCCTGCTGTTTAAAAACAAAATGAAATAAAATTTTAAAAAAGAATGTTCTATCTGGGAAATACGTCTTCAAGAAGTTGAAACTGATAGGATATCTGACATATTTGAAAATATTGAGAACGTTTAAAGTATTGGTGGAATATTTGGAGCTGAATTCATGATAACTACATAGAAAACTAAGCAAATGATAAAACAAGACAATCACTAACTTCCAGGAAAGCAAAAAATAAACGTGCAAGACAGGAAAATTAAGTGTCTACAACCTGGTTCAGTGATGAACAACTGTGTTTACATAGCTGTAATCATGTAAACACTGATTACTGATATGCTTAACATTAGATATAACTATTTCAAGAGAATATGAGATAGGAAGTGCGCTTGTGAAGGGGGTTGATACTGTGAAAAAAAAAGTTAAATCTTGATTAAAACTTTTTTTTAGTTTAGTCATTATGGAGAATGGAGAAGTAACAATATAAGCATGTTACTCATTGATATGAAGGCAAATACCAAAAGGAAGAGTTAAAATTGTTGCATGTGGTTGCTATGGGGGAGCTATAATGGGCTGGGCATGGAGAATGTCTCTTGGTTTTGGTAAGTGGTCTTGCGGACTATTTAACTAATATTATATGCATGTACAACTTCCATAAAATAAATACTAAATAACAACAAAAACAAAAAGAAGATGCAATGTGACCTTGCATTGTGTTTTGGCCTCTCTCTGCTGCCATGGCTGGTAGGCTGGTGGCATCGAAGGGGTGGTCACCTACAGGGGGGCTAAGGGATCGTCTACTGAAGCTTCCCCAGCAACCTCAGGGCAGCAGCAGCCTGCCGCCCTCCTTGTTCCTCTGAGAAGCCTCCTCAAAGAGGCATCGTGGCTATGAATAAAGCATTCAGGACATTCACCTTCCGGGGGGTCCCACAAGGAAGGGGGCTGGAGGAAGAACACAAAGAAGAACTTTGTCTGAGTAGAGGGAACAGGTCACTGGCAGAAATTGCCCTGAGATTGACTTCCTATTACCCTACATCCCAAGATCCTGGGAAATAGAAGGTCAATCTATTTTTTTTTTTCCTTAACTGTTAAAAGCCAGGGTGCTACACTCTGAATGTTTGTGTCCCCCTAAATTCACATGTTGAAACTTAAACCGCAAGGTGATGGTATTAGGAGGTGGAGCCATTGGGGGGGATTAGGTCCTGAGGGCAGAACCCTCATAAATGGGATTAGTGCCCTATGAAAGAAGCCCAATAGCTCCTTTGCCTCTTCTGCCATATAGGAGGTTACAGAAAAAAAACAAAAACAAAAACAAAAAACCTAGCTATCTAGGAAGCCAGCTCTCACCAGACACGAGATCCGCCAGCACACTGATCTTGGATTTCTCAGCGTCTAGAATTGTGAGAAATAAATGTTTGTTTAAAAGCCACCTAGTTTATGGTACTTTTTGTTATAGCCGTCTGAATGGACTAAGACACAGGGTGTTTATAATTAGGAATGAAAGCAAAGTTATATTGGTTTCATAATCTGTGTCATGGGATCTTGGCTTTCTCCCAGAACGTAAGCTGCTCACCATGGTTCCTGCGCACCATGGTTCCACCAACCAGAGCGCTAGGGGAAGTTCTACTAGATGCTCAGCAAACAGAATGCCTTGTCCTAGATCCAGATGTGGCTCCTGCCCGCTGTCAGTTTACAATGAGTAGGGCAGGTAAGACGGGGACAAAGAATTATAAAGCAGATTAGCTAAATGTTCCTAGTAACATGTACTAAAGGAAATGGGGAGTGAAAGATCTCATTCTCTCCTACGTATTCAGAGAAGACCTCATGGCTGATGTGGACTCAGAGGCAAATGCAAGATTTCCATAGGCAAAAATGGTGAGAAAAGAACATTCCATCCAGGAAGAATAGCTTGAATAAAGATAGTGGAATTTAGAAAGACAAAATTCAACTTGGGTGCCAGCAATGTGCCATTGTCAATATCATCCTCATTATGTCCAGTTTCCCCCTTCTATAAATATACCCAGGATCACAGGGCAGTCTACGGCAGGGCCAAAATTCAAACCCAGGTCTGTCTGATGCAAAAATCTCTGCTTTCCCCACCATTCTGTGCTACGTCTTATGCAGACATAAGAAAGTGCAAGGCTATTCAGGAAATAACTTTGGGTTCGCTCCACAAGTGCAGGTAGTTTATTTTGAAGTTAATCCCAGGAAATTTTGGTAAGGAGTTGGGGAAATAAGACAGGGTAGAAAAGAGAACTAATAAAGGGTTTATTATTAAACAAGTTGCCCCTGTAGGTAACTAGAATTGAATCCTGCCAGGGAATTCTGGGATTCAGTGTAAAACCTGCACCTCAGAGTTATCTCCCCACAAGGGGTAAGGGAGCAGAGTAATTAGGTTTTCCATCCATAGATTGAAAAATGCTGTAAGATGGGGGGGCATTAATTCCTCAACACTTCCAACCTGCCATAGAGATGACAAAGCAAGCTCTGTAGGCCACAGAAAACTCCCAGGGAAAGAAATGCCAGTGCTGGAAATTGGGCAGATGCATGCTTAAGTGGTCATGGGGAGGGAACATGGGGAGGGAACCAATGGTGGGCGCTACAGAAGCACAGATTACAAGAAAGCTCCATGGAGGCAGGGATGATGTCTCTTCTATTTACTACTGTTTGTACACTGCCTGGCACATAAGAGATACTCAGTACATGTCTGTGGAAGAAAGGAAGAGAGGGAGAAAGGAAGAAGAGAGGAGAAACAGAAGGAGGATATGACATTGCACATCTTCAGGAGCCTAGAGAAGAGGCCAAAAGGAAGAGCATAAAAGTCTTGAAAGACTTAATTCAGTATGCAGTGGAAAGCTTTTGAAAGTTTTAGAGCAGGAAAATGACATGATCAAAGCAGAACTTAAGGAAGATGAATCTGGCACTCTTCAGTTCAGAAAATGCTTATTAATCTCTCCGAGTCAGGAAGTGCTTCATTTCTAGTAAGGATGGGGCAAAGGGGCTTCCCTGGTGGGGCAGTGGTTAGTATCCGCCTGCCAATGCAGGGGACATGGGTTCGAGCCCTGGCCCGGGAAGATCCCACATGCCATGGAGCAACTAAGTCCATGCACCACAACTACTGAGCCTGCACTCTAGAGCCCGCGAGCCACAACTACTGAGCCCACGTGCCACAACTACTGCAGCCCGTGTGCCTAGAGCCCGTGCTCCGCAACAAGAGAAGTCACCACAATGAGAAGCCCGCGCACCACAACGAAGAGTAGCCACCACTCGCCGCAACCAGAGAAAGCCCGCGCACAGCAATGAAGACCCAATGCAGCCAAATATAAAAATAAATGAAATTAATTTATTTAAAAAAAAAAAAGATGGGCAAAAAGTAAAAGATTTACATCTCTGCAGAACATTTTTAAGTTACCTCATCGCTCATGAAGAGAAACAGTCGCTGAATATCACCAGCTTTCTAGGAGTATTTTTTATTCCTGGTCTCAGGGTGCAAAAAGGAGCATTTACCAAGAGACAGCGATTGGCGGGGACCCTCTGGTGAAAGCCAGCCTCCCCTAACTGCCAAGACCACGGAGGAAGCTACAAAGAGCAGGCCCTACATCACATAAGGGTTTTCTCTGCTGCATCTCACAATCACACATTTCCCCTGAGTTGCAAAACTGGAAGAGGAGAACACTGGAGGTGACACTTTTGCAAATATTGGGGATAGAATAATGAGTGGACTCCAAGCGGGACGTGGGAGTACTGACCTCATTATACCATCTCCTAACAGACAATAAACTCAGGGCCCCTGATGAACTATATTCCCAAATCCGTTTTCCACAATTCAGAAATCCCAAAACTCTAAAAACTGATTTACTCTGACAAATTTGTGACAAAAACATTTGGCATCAAAATGTGACCTTGCTGTAAATTCATTCACAGTCTTTTTTTTAAATCCCACTTTGGGTGAATATTTATTCATTTTCCTCTAGAAAAATTTGCTACTCTGAATTCCAAAATACATTTGACAGCCAAGGATATCAAATAAGGGATTGTGGACCTGTAATTAAAAAGTGATTCCTTGTCTCTTAAGTTGAACTCTCACCCGTACCTCCCTCAAATAGAGCAGTTCTGCCGGTGGGCATGCGTGTAGGGGTCAGAGATGATCCGACACAGAATACTCAATAGGAGCTGGAAAGGGGTACACTTTCTCAGTCCCATGGTTAAGGATTTTTATGCCTGTAGTGGCTCAGGTTATCTCCGAAAGGGAGAGTATGCTGCTCTCAGCCAGGTAACCCTCACCACCTGGTCTGGGCACAAACTCCAATCTTCTGAACATTAGAGACTGACTGATGGACTTACCATTAGAAAGCACTTCTGTTTGTTAGAAATGCACTTTCCTTTCCAGAATAGCACAAGATGGATCCAGGAACTCCTCTATTAAATTAATTCTTAATCAACATTTTTTCCATCCCAAACCAACCCAAACAAATTAAAAGGTAATAAACCAGGGGTAATGTTTGCAACATGATTAATCTCGTGAACTAATGATACTCGGGAATTGGATGACCTGAGATTAGATCCCAGATCTGCCACTTTCTAGCTGTGTGACCATAGACAAGTAATTTTACCTCTCTAAGCCTTTGTTTTCACATTCACAAAACACATAATAATAATTTTACCTCATAGGTTTGCTGTGAGGATTAAAAGCAAAAACATTGTAAAGCTCCTAAAAGGGTATATTAGCACATAAATGCTTACATAACATTAGCCTTTATTATTATTAAAAGAATTATTATAAATCATAAGAAAAATATGAATACTCTAATAGAAGAAAACAAGCAAAGGATAGTGTACGCAATTTAGGAAAGAAGAATAGACAATGGCCAAAATATCTGTGAAAAAAAGCTCAGCCTCACTAGTGTTCAAAGATATGCAAAATGAAACAACTTGCCCATTTTTCCCTTATCAGATTGGCCCAGATTAAAAGTAAAACCCCACTGTAATACCATAAGTGGGCCCCCCAAAACTAATTGTGTAAAAGGCAAAGGTCACATGATTATGAGGGTAATGAAATGACTCCCAGGAGCCTGCTGTAGAGAACCACCCCCACATTGTCATGATTTCAGGATCCCAATGACCTTGCTATTGGGGAAGAGGCAGCTTCATGCCTGCTGATGACATGAACAGACATATGTTTCCTGAGGGTAAATTGGCATTGTGTGTCAACGGCCTTAAAAAGTTTCTTAACTCAGGACCAGTGATTCTACATTTAGCAGTTTATTATAAAGGAGATCAAAGATCACAACAAGATTCATGATTAAGGATTTTAACCCCAGCATTATTTAATAGCTGAAAATTCAAGTTAACCTAAATGTCTGAAAGTAGGACCTCACTTAAATGAATAACAACATATTTATTAAATTGAATTCTATGAGATTGTTTAAAATGTATGTTTTGGGTTTTTTTTTTTTTGCGGTAAGCAGGTCTCTCACTGCCGTGGCCTCTCCTGCCGCAGAGCACAGGCTCCGGACGTGCAGGCCCAGCAGCCACGGCCCATGGGCCCAGCCGCTCCGCGGCACGCGGGACCCTCTCGGACCGGGGCACGAATCTGCGCCTCCTGCATCGGCAGGTGGACTCCCAACCACTGCGCCACCAGGGAAGCCCAAAATGTATGCTTTTAATGAGTATTTAGTGGCACAAGTAAATGTCATTAACAAGATTAGGATACCATATATATATATGTGTGTGTGTGTGTGTGTATTAATATAAAAATATAGTCCAAATTTGTGTTTATGTGTGTGTTTGTGGGTGGAAGTGGTTAGCTTTAAGAGTGGGATTATTGAGATTTTTGTATCTTATTTTCCAAGTTTTCTCTAATAAATTATATTACTTTGATAATCTGAAATAATTAAAATTGCTATGGAAAAATCTTGAGAATAACAACTAAACAGAAATATTTGTTCAGTGGCAGATGCAGCTCAATGAAGATGCTATCCCTTCACTAGTAAGAAACCAGAAGCCCCATCAAGAGGAGCTCATTTCTTTCTTCCAATAAATAACAATAGTGTTCTAGCAAGGTTTCTCTTTTCCACTCCAGAGGGGCAGACTACTATATAGGGGAGACTTCTATATCCCCTATGCTGAGCTCCATCACTTCCTACCTAGGGGACTTTGGGAGAGTTACTGAACTTCTGAGCCACATTTCCTATCTGTGAACTGGTAGTTATGAGGCTCACCCAGGAAAATAGAGAAAACACTTGGCAGACTGTCTGGCCCACAGTAGATGTTTAATAAGTACCCGTTTCTTCTTTAATTGTACTCTTCATAGTAGTCTCTTGGGAGATTAAACACGTATAATAACGATCTGTGGTTGCACAGGACATTTTGAAACTTCTTTCTTGAACTTCCTGCAGTTTGTTTAATGGCAGTGGTGACTTGGAGGATTAGCACCTGACAGACGTTTCACCTCGTCCTGGAGAAGAATTTTTCAAACCTTGTTCACCACACGGCATGACAAGAAATATGTTTGGTCTTGTGATCCAGTTTATATCTATATCTACCTAACTAAAACAAAAGTTTTATGAAATAACACTTTACCTTTACTAATACGATACATTCAGATACCGTCTATTTTATTATACTCTATTTCTTTTCTAAAAAATGCTAATCAGGGCTTCCCTGGTGGCGCAGTGGTTGAGAGTCCGCCTGCCGATGCAGGGGACACAGGTTTGTGCCCCGGTCTGGGAAGATCCCACATGCTGCAGAGCGGCTGGGCCCGTGAGCCATGGCCGCTGAGCCTGTGCGTCCGGAGCCTGTGCTCTGCAACGGGAGAGGCCACAGCAGTGAGAGGCCCACGTACCGCAAAAAAAAAAAAATGTTAATCACAGCCCACTAAACTGATTTCACCATCCATTAGCAGGTGATAAACTACACTTTGAAACTCTTGGTGATAAATGTAAAAGCCACCTGAGAAGTGTGCCTAGAATGCAGAGGGCCTTTAACCTCAGAGGGCTGGCATGGGGACAGGGAATCTGCATTTTAACAAATTCTCCAAGAGATTCTGATGCAGGATGTTGGAGGACCACACCCTGAGGAGCTCTGTTCTAGAAGCTTGGTGTACTGCAGGCTCTATAATCTAGAAAGGACTTTTCTGTTTTCCCATTCCAGATATGGTTTAGGCTCAGCCTTAGGTGCACACACACAAGATGTGATGGCAGGAGTCTGGTGGAGGCCTCACTCCTTCCCTTCCTGTCGGCAAGCCGGGTCATAAAGGCATTTGGCTTTTCTACCTCTGCAAAAGGCAAAGATGGTATTTTGGTGTCAAAGGCATAGTCATGTTGCTGATATTGATGACAGCAAGTGTGGCAGAATCCTGGCACCTGCAACTGTAGGGGAAGCTTCCTGATCAGGGAACACAAGGGCATTAAGGGCAGCAGTGATGGTGTGGTTTTGGAGCCAGCATCTTCCCAATCTTAACAAAGGTAGATAGAAGCTCCCTTGGAAGCTGTGTTCTAGGGCATGACCTAGAGAGTCACTCTTGAAAAAACAACCTGAAGTTTGTTTTCCAACTTCCATTTTACACCCTGTACTGAATTACTTCTTGCTTGAATTAGCAAGAGTGGATTCTGTCCTCTACAGCTGAGCCTGAAATGATACCCCAGCCACATAGCAAAACCAATACAATTATGTTATAAATCAGTTCTTTTTTAAAATTATTATTTCAACGCTGTAGTGCTGTCTTATTTTTTTAAATATTTATTTATTTATTTGGTTGCGCCGAGTCTTAGTTGCAGCAGGCGGGCTCCTTAGTTGTGGTTCCAGGGCTCCTTAGTTGCGGCTCGCCGGCTCCTTAGTTGCGGCATGCAGGTTCCTTAGTTGTGGCATGAGAACACTTAGTTGCAGCATGTGGGATCTAGTTTCCTGACCAGGGATCAAACCCAGGCCCCCTGCATTGGGAGCATGGAGTCTTATCCACTGCCCCAATAGGGAAGCCCCTGCAACTGTTTTTTGACTCAAAATGGTCTCATCTGCCTGACTTCTTCCAAGGCTTGGCAGCCATCAAGGAAAATAATAAACCTGAAAACCTATCCTCAAAAGAAAAATATTTCCTACTTTCAAGACTGCCCAATAAAGGTTGCCACAGACAAAGATCTTTCAGCAATGACAGTATTGTTGGAACCGTTACATTGCCTCCAAAGGTAATCCTGTTTGAAAGAAAACACTCATTGGGATATAGGATTTGGAGCCAGTTTGTTAGGAAGTCAGCACATGTTCATTTGGTAACTGTAGGAGACAATACAAATAAAACAGAGATAATACAGAGTATCTGTTTTCGAGTAGCTCCCAGTCAGACACGCCAACCAAGCAACACACCAACTGTGATAAGTGCTCTAGTGGGTTATACACAAAGAGCAGTTACTCGACCTTGCTCTCCACAGAGCATCCAGGTGTTTCACTGCTCGAAGGCCTGAAACCACAGCCTCACTCCTATAAACTGACATTTAATGGGAACACTATTTCCATGGGGTGTCCTCAACTGAATAACGTCATGATAATCCCAAGGGCAAAGGGCTTTTAGGGAGCTGGCAAGTCAAGATCAGTAGGTTTATACCAGGGACGTGTGTTTAATGGGGAGTCTGAGTATATGCAAACAGTATTAAATCAACTTTATCTCTAAAAATAAGAGAGAAATCAAATGAGTGAGGCCTTTCAGTTAAAATAGTGCTGATTAACATAATTTTTAGTGTGTGGATTTATGAGGTTGATGGTGGCAAACATGCCCACTCTCTTTTAATCTTGAGAATGAAATTCTGGAAAAAGCGGGAATCTCAGTCCAAAGGCAAGTTGGTACTCTGGTACTATGATAGCACTGAAAAGAAGAAAAATGCCTTGATTGGCAAAAGTTTTGATAAGAGAGGCCAACAGAAACCAAGAGCCTTGGCTATTATATATTATAACTATTTGTTTTCTGAGCTCGGTAGTAAGTGACACTGTTCTGGATCACCTTCATTTTCCCCTCCAGAGTCACTTCCCAGCCTTCTCCATGCCTCAAAAAGTAGTACAGGACCACTGCTGGTATGCAAGCCGATGAGGAGCTTGCACCAAAATAAATCAGCTATGCTCAGCTGACTGACTTTTTTTTTCCAGTAGGAAGACTTTCCTGATGAAGGAAGCATGTGTTGATTTATGTTCTCTCCTAAACTCTTTTTCTCATCACAGATAGGGAACAAACATTCCTCGGTACTTGGAGTAGCACTGACTTAGTGTGAGACTGGTCTGGGCAATGAACTAGCTCAGTGCTCCCCAAGTTGTACTCCATGGAATCCTAATCCTGTAAGATACCCTGTCCATTTACACTGGGAAATGCTCAGAGATTCACAAAGCATATGACCATGTTAACAGCTCTGCTAAGTCCTACAATAAAAGAGTTTGCTTACTTTTGTTTAGCATAGAATTTCCCATTCTTGTTTGAAATGATTTTGTCATGTCATGGCTATTACCATTTGTGAAAAAAAAAATCATGTTCTCTGAAACACCCTTCAGGAAATGCTCAGCCTGCTGGTCTCGAGTCTCTTGGGAAGATATTTATCTTCTTTAACTATCATTAATATCTAATACCTGAATAGTTTAATACTTAATGTATTTTCATATGCATTTCCCCAGTGAGTCTCATGGTTATGCTATGAGAAACAGGGCAGGAATTATAAACCCCAGTCTACACAGGAATAACTGGGCAGGGGTCGGGGTGTCAGCAAATTACATAATTTGCTCAAAGTCAACTTTGTGAAAAGTGAAGCTAGAATTTGACACTCAGATCATCAAACTCCAAACTCTATACTCCCTACAAAAACACTGATCTTTGAGCTAAAAGGAATCTTAGAGAATAATACATCTAATAAAGAAAATAATACTCTAGCAAAGGAACAATTCAGTGCTAACCCAGTGGTGATACACTTAACTTTTAGATGAGAGGAGTGATATTTAAAGCTGTTCCTTTATACCATTTTGACACTTGTCTCTTGTTATGGTCAAATAGGGTTTTCCGATGTCCTGTTTTCTCCAAATTCCAGGGAATGGATCACATTTTCCTTCTATTTTTAATTTTTATTTTTTTTGGCCATGCCCTGTGACTCGCAGGATCTTAGTTCCCCGACTAGGGATCGAACTCATGCCCCTGCGTTGGGAGCACAGAGTCTTTACCACTGGACCACCAAGGAAGTCCCACATTCTCCTTCTAAAGTAGAGCAGAAGATCAGGGACGGAATGTCACAGACACTGGACTTCTCAGTTTGTTCACAAAACAAAATATATGGCATTGGCGGGAGAGTCAGGACACTTGACATTTATACCCTATATGCCTGAGGCAAGTAAAAGGGGTGTGGGATTTAATGGTAATTGATTAAACTGATCATGTCATAGTTTGTCTATCCTTTCATGGTAAACTAAAAGAAGAAAAAAAGAAAGAAAAAAAAAAAAAAGAAAGCCTGAAAAATAATCTGATCATGATGATCTCCATTCTCTGTGTGTATGTTTCTAACCAGATTTTTATCTAACGACTCATCCCTTCATTTATTTGTTCATTCATTCAGTAAACTTTTCTTGAGTTTCTATTCTGGGCCAGGGAATGTGCTAGGAGCTGAGGCAACATAATGAATAAGATACATTTCTCGCCCAAGTCAAAATATGAATTATCATTACCATCAACAAACATGTATTGAGCATCTCGTGTAGAAGATGCTGGGACTGGGCACTTCAGGGACCTATAACAAGGCCTGGTATGGCAGGGCCCTTGCCCTTCAAGGGTTCGGTCTCCTTGAGGAGATAGCCATGCACATAAAAGGCTAAGTAACATTTAGCAAAGCTAAGTGCCAGTTGAGTGGTATGAAGAGGAAGTGCAACCAGCATTCCAGAGACAGGGACATCACTCTTGGTCCGGGCAGGTGGGGAGGCTGTCCCAGTGATGTAACTGTGGTCAAAGCTAATAATAACTCTATTATAAGCCACAGCATTGCAGGGGAGATGAAACAATTCCTTTGAGAGAATGAATCTTTTTGGTTTACATCAACCTCATGGAAATAAATCTAGCACTTGAAGAGTTTCAGGTTTCACTTATGTCATAAGGGTTCATTTGTGGGTAACTAGTTCCTGAAATAAGGAACTTGTGTCTCTAGGTTGGAGTCATCTTGAATGGGGGAAATGAAATTTCATTATTCTTTTGAAAGTTATTCAACATTAATTGTGTTTGGCACTTTTTAAATAAGGAAAATTACCCTAAACTGGATGGCTTAGATTGCATCGTTATCTATGAGAGGCTTTTCTCATGTAATTACTATGTGCTAGCTCTATAATTATAAGGAAGACCTGAATTTTCTTCCTTCCTATCACTGAAAATAACTGCCTCTCTGCACTGAAAAAAATACTTGACTTCTCCTTTTTAATTTTCTCATCCTCAGATAACCTATCAAAAGTTAATCCCACCTCCAGTAAATTCTAAATAACTTAAAAATGAAAATGTCATTGATGATGCATGTATTTCTATAGCTTTATTTTTTAAAGTTTGGGTATCACATTCTGTTAGTTTTAGAGAAATTATGACAATTTAATATAACATCTTATATTTATGTGGTTACATTTGAGATGGAAAATCAGATCCATGCTTAATGAGAATTTTCAATTTTTATTTTTTTAAGTCCTTAGAACTATGTAGTGCTAATATATGACTCTATTTGACTCAACTTCAACCAACAAAATAAGCTTGAAAGTTTGAGATACTAAATAAGATGCCTCCTGATCACCCTTGAATTCTCATAGAGAATGTCACAGGTTTTGGCCATAGACAAGAAGCACCAGAGGTTTCCTCCCTTCCAATAAGAACAACTAAAAAAACCCCAAACAAAACAAATAAACGAAAAACTGGGTGAAATTAATTTTTTACTTTTTTTTAACTAATAAAATCTAAAAGCTAACAAGATAGTGAGGACTTAATATGCAAAAATCTAGAAGGCAAATCCAGGGAGGTAAACTGAGCACATGAAGCTACTTTGACCCAACAGCAACCATCAAACATGAAGACACATGCAAAGCTGAGGTGCTATTTTGGTGGCCTCAAAAAGCAAAAGGAAGAGGTCAAAGCCTGGGGCCCACCAGAACTGGGGAGTCTCACTTCTTCCCCAAATATATTAAACTGGGATCCAAAGGCCTGTACCCTCAGGCAAACGAAAAGCCAAAAGTACACCAGCTGTTGTGTGAATTTGCAACCCAGGTTTAGGTCATCCAGATAGTCCAAGGAACCACAGCCTTGAACAATCATTCCTAAATTATATTTCAAGTACAATGGCCAGCACATGGTCAAATATGATCAGTCACATAAATCAGACAACAGGAGTGAGAATAAGCATAAATAAGACAATAGAACCAGACCACAGAGACTTCAAAATTAGAATTATAAAATACACACTATAAAGTATCTGTTGTTTCTTATGTTCAGAAAAAATAAACATAGATCTCCAAGGAATAAAAAGCTACAAAAAGGCCAAGAGCACTACCAAATTTCTGTAAAAACAAATGGACAGGGGCTTCCCTGGTGGCACAGTGGTTAAGAATCTGCCTGCCAATGCAAGGGACATGGGTTCAAGCCCCGGTCCGGGAGCATCCCACATGCCATGGAGCAACTAAGCCCGTGCGCCACAACTACTGAGCCTGCGCTCTAGAGCCCGTGTGCCACAACTATTGAAGCCCGCGCACCTAGAGACTGTGCTCCGAAACAAGAGAAGTCACCGCAGTGAGAAGCCCGCGCACCACAACGAAGACCCAACACAGCCAAAAGTAAAATAAATTAATAAATAAATTTAAAGAAAAAACAAATGGACAAACAAAAAAAATGCATTCAAACACCTCCAACATATTCGTGTACATACACACAGACTGAGAAATTTGCACGAATTGCTCCACTTATGAGCCTGGATTAGCTCAAGTAAAAGTGGCCAGACACTATCTGAAAGATGAATGTCTCTCTGCCTTGCTCTGGGCCCTAAGGCTGTCCTCTAGGAATAGGTTATCTATCCCCCACCCCCTGCCTTTTATTTTTTAGGTATCTAGATTTGGATAAGAATATTTATACCCTTTTGATCACAGTTCAGGTAAGCCAAGAATATCCACTAGCAGTGCTAAATAAGCAACAGAGTGTTCTTTGTGAAGGAATACCTTACCTGACTCTGAGTGCATTCTTCCTTTTGTATTTCCCTCAAAGGCAAGAAACAATCCTACCAGCTTTCATGGCACAATCCTTTTACCATAACTCCTTCACTTCCACATCATTCAGCGTGGTAGACACTGTGGTGCTCCACTTAGCACTCCCTTCAATACAGAAAGAATTATTCCTACAGGGAGTGCAGCAGACAAACTGCTTTTGGCTGGCCATCCCCACAGGGATGGCCTCAGCCAAAGAGAGACCTACACGTGTGCATGCACACACACACACACACACTCACACACACACACACAGAGTCTTACCTTTTTCCTGGGCAGCCCATATCCAGTGACTAATCAACAAGAGATTAAAGTATTTTCCCTCCTCTCCCCAACGTGGGGTCCCTCTGAATATGATTCCATCTTCAGAACTCCCTGAAGGGTTGACTGTGTCTTCCATTGAGATATCCAGCATTGAAGTTCAACTTCTCCTGGTGCTCAATCCTGATTTCTTCTCTTTCCTTCTGCAGGTGTCAAGCACACTTTCAGAAGCATCCTACACACTGCTCTCTCTGTTCGAGTTTGCTACCCAGGGGACCCAGCCTGTGACACTCACGTCTTCATTGATTTGAACCTCTGGGCCTTATTGGGGTACAAACATTTCTTCTTCAGAGGTGCTCTAATTATAATAGCTTGATCTAAGTAACAAGAAATCTCCTTTGTTCTTTCTGCTTATCTGGACAACCTTTCAGGAAATTTCTTGGAAATCACTCTGCAAGGCGCATCAAGATTTAGTACTTGTCCTACCAAACTTATCTTCCAGTTGTTCTCATATCTGACAATGACTTCAGGTAAAGAGCAAAGTCCTGATTCTTAGAGGTGGAAATAAGTGCCCATCCCTAATCACAGCTGAGAACACTCAACAGATCCAAAGTATTTGCGTTTTTAGTTTTCTTAAGAATCCAGGTTTTCCCTCTTCATGAGAGTGGGCCACTCAAATGCCGGTAGTGTCTGTAACTGGACGGGAATTGTAGAAATAGTTCTAAAATAAGGACACGGGAGATAAGCTATCAGTCATCTTGTAGAGAGGCTTGGCTCTGGTGTCCCCCAGAGAAAACCACTGTCTGATCAGGTTGCTTTAATTAAAATCACAAGTAAGTGACTTTTTTGTCTGACTTTTCAAAATTAACGGTCTCATTTATAATAAAGGATACATATTACCATTTTTATCAGTCCAGTTTGAATAACACACTCTGAAAAGATCAACAAGTTTGACAATAAACTTTGTCGAGAGGGTATGAGGAAACAGAAGGGGGTGGTAGAGGTAAAGTGTCACTGGCAAAGCCCACTAGGGACCCCAGGGAAAGTAAGATGGAATACAGAAAAGATAAGGTCTAACCTCTTCTTTTGTGCTTAGTCTAATTTCACTTGCCTATAGGGGGCTGTGTGCAGAGACCTTACACCTAACATGTCAGATTAGAGTTTCCAGCACCTAACCACCAGCCTGACACCTCAGCTCCGTGGCTGCGGGGAGAAGAGCTGCCCACTGCATCTCAATTCAAGATGGCGGAGGGGCTTCCAGGAAGATGGCGGAGGAGTAAGACGCGGAGATCACCTTCCTCCCCACAGATACACCAGAAATACATCTACACGTGGAACAACTCCTACAGAACACCTACTGGACGCTGGCAGAAGACCTCAGACCTCCCAAAAGGCAAGAAACTCCCCACGTACCTGGGTAGGGCTAAAGAAAAAAGAATAAACAGAGAAAAAAGGATAGAGATGGGACCTGCACCAGTGGGAGGCAGCTGGGAAGGAGGAAACGTTTCCACACACTAGGAGGCCCCTTCGCGGGCGGAGACTGGCGTTGGCGGTGTGAACACAGCCTGCCAGGGGTTAGTGCACCATGGCTAGCCGGCGTGGGGGGGGATTCTGGGGGAAAGTCTGGACCTGCCGAAGAGGCAAGAGACTTTTTCTTCCCTCTTTGTTTCCTGGTGTGTGAGGAGAAGGGATTAAGAGCGCTGCTTAAAGGAGCTCCAGAGACGGGCGCGAGGCGCGGCTAAAACCGCGGGCCCCAGAGACGGGCGTGAGACGCTAAGGCTGTTGCTGCCGTCACCAAGAAGCCTGTGTGCGAGCACAGGTAACACCCCACTTCCGGGGAGCCTGTGCAGCCCGCCACTGCCAGGGTCCCGGGACCCAGGAACAACTGACCCGGGAGAACACATGGCGCGCTTCAGGCTGGTGCAACGTCACGCTGGCCTCTGCCGCCGCAGGCTCGCCCGCACTCCGTGCCCCTCCCTCTCCCTGGCCTGACTGAGCCAGAGCCCCCTAAAGTGGCTCCTTTAATGCCGTCCTGTCTGAGCGAAGAACAGACGCCCTCCGGCGACCTACACGCAGAGGCGGGGCCAAAACCAAAGCTGAGCCCCTGGGAGCTGTGAGAACAAAGAAGAGAAAGGGAAATCTCTCCCAACAGCCTCAGAAGCAGCGGATTAAAGCTCCACAATCAACTTGATGTACCCTGCATCTGTGGAATACCTGAATAGACAACGAATCATCCCAGATTAAGAAGGTGGACTTTGAGACCAAGATTTATGATTTTTTCCCCTTTCCCTCTTTTTGTGAGTGTGTATGTGTATGCTTCTGTGTGAGATTTTGTCTGTATAGCTTTGCTTCCACCATTTGTCCTAGGGTTCTATCCATCCATTTTTTTTGTTGTTTAACTTTTTTTTCTTAATAATTATTTTTTATTTTAATAACTTTATTTTATTTTACTTTATCTTCTTTCTTTCTTTCCTTCCTTCCCTCCTTTAGATAATGAATCATCCCAAATTGAGGAGGTGGACTTTGAGAGCAAGATTTATGATATTTTCCCCTTTTCCTCTATTTGTGAGTGTGTATGTGTATGCTTCTGTGTGAGATTTTTGTCTGTATAGCTTTTCTTCCACCATTTGTCCTAGGGTTCTTTCCATCCTTTTTTTAAAAATTTTTTTTCCATTTTTTCTCTTAATAATTATTTTTTATTTTAATAACTTTATTATATTTTATCTTACTTTATTTTATTTTACTTTATCTTCTTTCTTTTTTTCCTTCCTTCCCTCCTTCCTTCCTTTCTTCCTTCCTCCCTCCCTCCCTCCTTTCTTTCTTTCTTTCTTTCTTTCTTCTTCTACTATTTCTTTCTTTCTACTTATTCTCCCTTTTATTCTGAGTCATGTGGATGAAAGGCTCTTGATGTTGCAGCCAGGAGTCAGTGCTGTGCCTCTGAGGTGGGAGAGCCAACTTCAGGACGCTGGTCCACAAGAGACCTCCCAGCTCCACATAATATTAAATGGCGAAAATCTCCCAGAGATCTCCATCTTAACACCAGCACCCAGCTTCACTCAACGACCAGCAAGCTACAGTGCTGGACATCCTATGCCAAACAACTAGCAAGACAGGAACACAACCCCACCCATTAGCAGAGAGGCTGCCTAAAATCATAATAAGTCCACAGACACCCCAAAACACACCTCCAGACGTGGACCTGCCCACCAAAAAGATCCAGCTTCATCCACCAGAACACAGGCACTAGTCCCCTCCACCAGGAAGCCTACACAACCCACTGAATCAACCTTAGCCACTGGGGACAGACACCAAAAACAACGGGAACTACAAACCTGCTGCCGGCAAAAAGGAGACCCCAAACATAATAAGATAAGCAAAATGAGAAGACAGAAAAACACACAGCAGATGAAGGAACAAGATAAAAACCCACCAGACCTAACAAATGAAGAGGAAATAGGCAGTCTACCTGAAAAAGAATTCAGAATAATGATAGTAAAGATGATCCAAAATCTTGGAAATAGAATGGACAAAATGCAAGAAACATTTAACAAGGACCTAGAAGAACTAAAGATGAAACAAACAATGATGAACAACACAATAAATGAAATGAAAAATACTCTAGATGGGATCAATAGCAGAATAAATGAGGCAGAAGAACGGATAAGTGACCTGGAAGATAAAATAGTGGAAATAACTACTGCAGAGCAGAATAAAGAAAAAAGAATGAAAAGAACTGAGGACAGTCTCAGAGACCTCTGGGACAACATTAAACGCACCAACATTCGAATTATAGGGGTTCCAGAAGAAGAAGAGAAAAAGAAAGGGACTGAGAAAATATTTGAAGAGATTATAGTTGAAAACTTCCCTAATATGGGAAAGGAAATAGTTAATCAAGTCCAGGAAGCACAGAGAGTCCCATACAGGATAAATTCAAGGAGAAATACGCCAAGACACATATTAATCAAACTGTCAAAAACTAAATACAAAGAAAGCATATTAAAAGCAGCAAGGGAAAAACAACAAATAACACACAAGGGAATCCCCATAAGGTTAACAGCTGATCTCTCAGCAGAAACTCTACAAGCCAGAAGGGAGTGGCAGGACATACTGAAAGTGATGAAGGAGAAAAACCTGCAACCAAGATTACCAAGCAAGGATCTCATTCAGATTTGATGGAGAAATTAAAACCATTACAGACAAGCAAAAGCTGAGAGAGTTCAGCACCACCAAACCAGCTTTGCAACAACGGCTAAAGGAACTTCTCTAGACAAGAAACACAAGAGAAGGAAAAGACCTATAATAACGAACCCAAAACAATTAATAAAATGGGAATAGGAACATACATATCGATACTTACCTTAAATGTAAATGGACTAAATGCTCCCACCAAAAGACACACACAGATTGGCTGAATGGATACAAAAACAAGACCCATATATATGCTGTCTACAAGAGACCCACTTCAGACCTAGAGACACATACAGACTGAAAGTAAGGGGATGGAAAAAGATATTCCATGCAAATGGAAACCAAAAGAAAGCTGGAGTAGCAATTCTCATATCAGACAAAATAGACTTTAAAATAAGGACTATCAGAAGAGACAAAGAAGGACACTACATAATGATTAAGGGATCGATCCAAGAAGAAGATATAACAATTGTAAATATTTATGCACCCAACATAGGAGCACCTCAATACATAAGGCAAATACTAACAGCCATAAAAGGGGAAATCAACAGTAACACATTCATAGTAGGGGACTTTAACACCCCACTTGCACCAATGGACAGATCATCCAAAATGAACATAAAACAGGAAACACAAGCTTTAAATGATACATTAAACAAGATGGACTTAATTGATATTTATAGGACACTCCATCCAAATAAACCAGAATACATATTTTTCTCAAGCGCTCATGGAACATTCTCCAGGATAGATCATATCTTGGGTCACAAATCAAGCCTTGGTAAATTTAAGAAAATTGAAATTGTTTCAAGTATCTTTTCCGACCACAATGCTATGAGACTAGATATCAATTACAGGAAAAGATCTGAAAAAATACAAACACATGGAGGCTAAACAATACACTACTTAATAACGAAGTGATCACTGAAGAAATCAAAGAGGAAATCAAAAAATACCTAGAAACAAATGACAAAGGAGACACAATGGCCCAAAATCTATGGGATGCAGCAAAAGCAGTTCTAAGAGGGAAGTTTATAGCAATACAATCCTACCTTAAGAAACAGGAAACATCTCGAATAAACAACCGAACCTTGCACCTAAAGCAATTAGAGAAAGAAGAACAAAAAAACCCCAAAATTAGCAGAAGGAAAGAAATCATAAAAATCAGATCAGAAATAAATGAAAAAGAAATGAAGGAAATGATAGCAAAGATCAATAAAACTAAAAGCTGGTTCTTTGAGAAGATAAACGAAATGGATAAACCATTAGCCAGACTCATCAAGAAAAAAATGGAGAAGACTCAAATCAATAGAATCAGAAATGAAAAAGGAGAAGTAACAACTGACACTGCAGAAATACAAAGGATCATGAGAGATTACTACAAGCAACTCTTTGCCGATAAAATGGACAACTTGGAAGAAATGGACAAATTCTTAGAAATGCACAACCTGCCAAGACTGAATCAGGAAGAAATAGAAAATATGAACAGACCAATCACAAGCACTGAAATTGAAACTGTGAATAAAAATCTTCCAACAAACAAAAGCCCAGGACCAGATGGCTTCACAGGCGAATTCTATCAAACATTTAGAGAAGAGCTAACACCTATTCTTCTCAAACTCTTCCAAAATATAGCAGAGGGAGGAACACTCCCAAACTCATTCTACGAGGTGACCATCACCCTGATACCAAAACCAGACAAGGATGTCACAAAGAAAGAAAACTACAGGCCAATATCACTGATGAACATACATGCAAAAATCCTCAACAAAATACTAGCAAACAGAATCCAACAGCACATTAAACGGATCATACACCATGATCAAGTGGGGTTTATTCCAGGAATGCAAGGATTCTTCAATATACACAAATCAATCAATGTGATACACCATGTTAACAAATTGAAGGAGGAAAACCATATGATCATCTCAATAGATGCAGAGAAAGCTTTCGACAAAATTCAACACCGATTTATGATAAAAACCCTCCAGAAAGTAGGCATAGAGGGAACTTACCTCAACTTAATAAAGGCCATATATGACAAACCCACAGCCAACATCGTCCTCAATGGTGAAAAATGAAACCATTTCCACTAAGATCAGGAACAAGACAAGGTTGCCCACTCTCACCACTCTTTATTCAACATAGTTTTGGAAGTTTTAGCCACAGCAATCAGAGAAGAAAAGGAAATAAAAGGAATCCAAATCGGAAAAGAAGAAGTAAAGCTGTCACTGTTTGCAGATGACATGATACTATACATAGAGAATCCTAAAGATGCTACCAGAAAACTACTAGAGCTAATCAATGAATTTGGTAAAGTAGCAGGATACAAAATTAATGCACAGAAATCTCTGGCATTCCTATATACTAATGATGAAAAATCTGAAAGTGAAATCAAGAAAACACTCCCATTTACCATTGCAACAAAAAGAATAAAATATCTAGGAATAAACCTACCTAAGGAGACAAAAGACCTGTATGCAGAAAATTATAAGACACTGATGAAAGAAATTAAAGATGATACAAATAGATGGAGAGATATACCATGTTCTTGGATTGGAAGAATCAACATTGTGAAAATGACTCTACTACCCAAAGCAATCTACAGATTCAATGCAATCCCTATCAAACTACCACTGGCATTTTCCACAGAACTAGAACAAAAAATTTCACAATTTGTATGGAAACACAAAAGACCCCGAATAGCCAAAGCAATCTTGAGAACAAAAAATGGAGCTGGAGGAATCAGGCTCCTGGACTTCAGACTATACTACAAAGCTACGGTAATCAAGAGAGTATGAGGGATAGGGAGGGTGGGAGGGAGGGAGACAAAGAGGGAAGAGATATGGGAACATATGTATATGTATAACTGATTCACTCTGTTATAAAGCAGAAACTAACATACCATTGTAAAGCAATTATACCCCAATAAAGATGTTAAAACAAACAAACAAACAAAAAAAGCATTCAGAACAGTTTCTGACACATAATAGATACAATATATACATATATGTAAAAATGAAGAATGAGGAAGAAATCTGAAAAGCAAACCAAGATTTACACACACACACACACACACACACACACACACACACACACACACACAAAAGAGAATGCGGAGTAATCAAGACAGTATGGTACTGGGCACAAAAACAGAAAGATAGATCAATGTAACAGGATAGAAAGCCCAGAGATAAACCCCGCACATATGGTCACCTTATCTTTGATAACGGAGGCAGGAATGTACAGTGGAGAAAGGACAGCCTCTTCAATAAGTGGTGCTGGGAAAACTGGACAGGTACATGTAAAATTATGAGATTAGATCACTCCCTGACACCATACACAGAAATAAACTCAAAATGGATTAAAGACCTAAATGTAAGGCCAGAAGCTATCGAACTCTTAGAGGAAAATGTAGGCAGAACACTCTATGACATAAATCACAGCAAGATCCTTTTTGACCCACCTCCTAGAGAAATGGAAATAAAAACAAAAATAAACAAATGGGACCTAATGAAACTTCAAAGCTTTTGCACAGCCAAGGAAACAGTAAATAAGATCAAAAGACAGCCCTCAGAATGGGAGAAAATATTTGCAAATGAAGCAACTGACAAAGGATTAATCTCCAAAATATACAAGCAGCTCATGCAGCTCAATATCAAAAAAACAAACAACCCAATCCAAAAATGGGCAGAAGACCTAAATAGACATTTCTCCTAAGAAGATATACAGACTGCCAACAAACACATGAAAGAATGCTCAACATCATTAATCATTAGAGAAATGCATATCAAAACTACAATGAGCTATCATCTCACACCAGTCAGAATGGCCATCATCAAAAAATCTAGAAACAATAAATGCTGGAGAGGGTGTGGAGAAAAGGGAGCCCCCTTGCACTTTTGGTGGGAATGTAAATTGATACAGCCACTGTGGAGAACAGTATGGAGGTACCTTTAAACACTACAAATAGAACTACCATATGACCCAGCAATCCCACTACTGATCATATACCCTGAGAAAACCATAATTCAAAAATATACATGTACCACAATGTTCATAGCAGCTCTATTTACAATAGCCAGGACATGGAAGCAACCTAAGTGTCCATTGACAGATGAATGAATAAAGAAGATGTGGCACATGTATACAACAGAATATTACTCAGCCATAAAAAGAAACAAAATTGAGTTATTTGTAGTCAGGTGGATGGACCTAGAGACTGTCATACAGAGTGAAGTAAGTCAGAAAGAGAAAAACAAATACCATATGCTAACACATATATATGGAATCTAAAAAAAAAAAAAAGGTTCTGAAGAATCTAGGGACATGACAGGAATAAAGACACAGGAGTAGAGAATGGACTTGAGGACACGGGGCTGGGGAGGGGTAAGCTGGGACGAAGTGAGAGAGTAGCATGGACATATATACACTACCAAACGTAAGGTAGATAGCTAGTGGGAAGCAGCCGCATAGCACAGGGAGATCAGCTCGGTGCTTTGTGACCGCCTGGAGGGGTGGGATAGGGAGGGTGGGAGGGAGGGAGACACAAGAGGGAAGAGATATGGA
>NW_006797357.1:1525311-1537281 GCF_000442215.2 Lipotes vexillifer
AAATAAAAAAAAAAAAAAAAGATGGCGATGGCCCGCAGTGCACAGAGACCCCGCTGCGAGCAGCGCGCCTGTGCAGGAGTGCTCTGCCCCTCCCACCCACCCCCACCCCCCCACTGAGGAAAGCCCTATGAAGCAGCCCAACAATAGCTGGCCTGTGGGAAGAGTTGTACTCTAGAGCTCCAGCTGGCACCTCTCCACTCTTTGATCAAAGAATAAAGCTTTCCTTTGCTTCTGAACTAAACTCAGTCTCGTTCTATTGGCTCGAAGGACACCCTGCAGAAGGACCCTTGTTGGGTACCAACTGGAAAAGGTCAGTAACAAGTTTCATTCCTTCCTCCACCCACTCTACACCCCAAATCATTGAGAAGAGAATCTGATTAAATTATTCTATATTTAAAGACAAGTACACATTCATACCCTTCTTTTCCAGCTTTATTGAGGTATAATTGACAAATATGATATTTAAGTGAACATTGTGATGATTTGACACACATTTACATTGGGAAAGGATTCCCTCCCTTTGAGTTATAATGGACACCTCCAGTCACCTCACACACTTAACTTTTTTTTTTTTTTTTTTTTTTTTTGTTGGTAAGAACATTTTTCTACTCTCTTAGCAAATTTCAATTATGCAATACAGTTTTGTCAACTCTGGTCACCATGTTATACATTACCTCCTTAGGCTTTATTCATCTTGTACCCTTTTGCCACAGCCATAGCATTTTGAGGTTAATATCATCAAGCTGTGGCAGCTTAATGCTGAATCTGTTTGCACTCGTCCCATTCAGATCGATGGAAATGCAATTTCTTAAGTCCTTTGTTGGTTTTGCAAATGAGTTTTATTTTTGTAATACATACTAAATCCAGGAACATCTATTTTTAACAAGCAAAAGAGATACATTAAAAACAGAGCTGGGATATTTTTCGGTTTTGGGGGTGGCAGTGGAAGAGCGTTGGGAAAGTTTAACTGGCCTATTTTACTGGCTTCAATAAAATGGAGGTGTTTAGGGTTATGAGCTCCCTTGATGGGTTTATTTACCTTCAGATGCTTGTATTGGTTTGGGGAGGGATGGGGTTAAAGGAGAACGGGGTACTAGGAAATTAAAGGTTTGTGGTGAAGACAGCCAGCAGGCAAATGCAGGCAGCCCCACATTAACCTTCCATAGGATTCTGCACGTTCCACTGCTAATTGTTGACTGGGAACCCAGAGTTCTGGGGAGAGATTTGCCTCAGGCTGCCAATCAAAGAAAGAAGTAATCCCATCCCAGAAAGGGTATCACTTCCCTGCAATTGATGTGAAGGAAAAAGGCAATTAGGATTTTAAATTATCAAAGTGCTTAAGGCACTCGCTTGACATACCCCAAAATAGTGACACTATATCCTCAAATTCAGGCGCAGAGGCGGTGTGGCCGGTAGTCCTGCAGTGTGGGATCATGGCCATCTTGTCCCCACGCTGCCCGCTCTCTGGGGCCCTGTCCTCACGGCCACCTCCTGCGCTGAGAGACTACCCTTTGCTCTCCGCCTGCTCACATCAGCGGGTCTGCTCCACTGCCAGCAGGGGCAGGCGACCGGGGATGAGTTGAGGGTGAGAGGCAGCCGCAGAGCTGGAGAGATGCGCCCCTGGCTCCGTGGCCTAGGTCACCTTGTGGTTGGGTTTGTCCTTCGGGAGAGGGAAGGAAAATGAGAGAAGAAGGGATGGGAGGTGAAAAGGAACTTCTCCTGCCCTGGGAGCATGTGTCTGAGGGAACATTCTGATCTGGATGTTTGTAAGTTGAGGAGGGTTTTCCCCAATATTCACACTGTGTGTTAGAGAGCCAGGCTGAGGAGCTGAAAACTCGTTTCTATTTTGACTTTGCCTCCGAGTATCAAAACATTCACTTTCTCTTGATGTAGGACAGGGTTGAGAAGACTTTCTATTAGGCAATATTTATAAATTGCTTGAAAGCCTTATTTTATTATCTTGATAGCTGTTGTTTGGAAATGTTTTGGGGACCCTGAGGGCCTGGGTGTTTTTTGGCCGTAGAACTTCAAAGAATAAAGGAAAACTGGCCTGCACTGGACACGGAGAGGAATTTGCTTTTGCTTTGGAGATGAAGGGGGAAGACAAGGGAAAGAATGGAAGGAGGAAGGAGAAAGCACAAAGTGCAGAGAGGTGAGAAGCAGGTCAAACAGCCCAATTGTGAGGGCTCACAGGCTGTTGAAGCGGTGATGGGGGCTGCCCTTCATATGAAGTGCCTTGCCTTGCTGTGTCAGGAGACTCCATTTCTGCTCCAAAATCATCAGTAAAGTCTTCTCTGTTCATATTTCTTTTTGGTGGAACTCAGAAATGGACTGTCCTCTTATACTGGCTATGTCACCTGCATCTCTACTTGCAGAAATCTCTGAGTGGTGTCACCTCAGGCCCCTGGGTGAAAAGATTTGCTGCAGAACCTGTGAGCTTCCTCCAGTGTTTGGCAAGTTTTATGTGATGAATGGTGTCACTGGTCTTTCTGGGCTTGGTGCTGGAGCCCCTGGTATTTATGAGACAAGAGATGACAGGCTGCCTGGCTCTTCCCCAGCTGGCAGGCAGCAGTAACCTCTTCTCACACCTAATTGGAGCCTGTAGCTGCATAGAGTGGCTCTCCAAGACCAGGCACTGTCACCCGCTGCCAAGTGATGAAAAACCCTCTGACCTGCCTCCTAATTATTTTCAAATTAAAAGATACTTTGGGGACAACGGAAATTCCCCCAAGTGCTTGTCTGAATGATTTTGGCAGCTTCTCCCAAAGTGTTCTGGCCCCGAGCACACCACCCAGCCTCAGACTTTCCATCCAGTGCAGGCCACGCCCTGCCCGTTTTCTGAGCACCTGCTCTAGGCACTGAGCCAGCTCCTTGCCTGCTAAGGGCTCTCTCCTTGCCTGCTGAGCAGGCACCTTTGCTCCAGCTCGACCTGTGGAAAGAGAAGCTGGTGAAGGGCCCTAGAGTCTGCTCTGAGTTTTGAGGAGAGCACCTCCCCAAGACCCCTGTCAGGTAGCACACCTGTGAGCACTGAGAATGAAATGCTTCAGGGGTCTTTGCTAGACCTATTCACCAGGGAGCACCCTTGCTGATCAAGGGAGGCTGCTTTCATAGAAGCCTTAGGGGTTTCCCTCCCTGCCCTTCAGGATCAGAGCCACAGACAGTCAAAGATGAAAGCAGCCCTAGGGAGCATCCAATCCAACCCCAAAGGAGGCCTATGGACGTGGGCAAGTGGCCCTGTGTTTAGCAATGTCATGGCAGAACTGGGGCTTCAGCCCGGGCCTCCTGTGGCCCCAGCTGTGCTCTGTCACCACCCTTGTCTTCTATGCCTCACTCTGCCGCTGGATGGCGGCTCTCCTCTCCTTCCCCCTAGAAAGACAGCTTGATGGGCTATAATCCGAAGATGGAGAAAGTTACGGGAGGCTCCAGAACCTAGTGGGTCCACGTAAAGACGTAATTGAAAGAGGATAATATAAGAATCCATTTCTGTTTTTAAATGACTGTAATTATCAGAAATAATCAAGATCTTATTCCCCACAAAGCTGTTTTGGGGTCGGGATGTACTGAGTTGACCTTTTCTGTTCTTTCCTGACTATCTGTGTTATTATCATTTCATCATCGTCCCACGGGTCTCTTCTTTCTTTCCTTTCAGTGCACCCTTTCAGGGAATTCAGTCATCTCCACAACTATAACTTTGTTTTCTCCCCCTTGCCTTCCCCTTTCCCACTTACACGCTTCCACTTGGCGTTATTGGTTCGGCATTTTACACTCTTGACTATCTTCTTGAAACTCTCTGCTCCCTTGGCTTTAGGAAGACCACACTCTCGTGTTCCTCCTACCAATCTGGCTGCTTATTCTCAGTCACTTTGTGAGCATTTCTTCTTCTGGGAGTTCTTCCCTAAATGTCAGTACTTTAGTTATGTATAACTTTGGCTTTGTCCATCTCCTGTCTTCACTACATCCTCTTCTAAAGTAAGCACTCCTGTGGCTTTCCTACTATATCTGCATGCATGACTGTAGTAGACTATTCATTTGGACTTTGTAGTAGATTTTCAAGGCCTAGCAAGTTTCCTGCCTCTGGTAACAAACCCTCTTCCCCAGGCCTGTGACCCATAGTCTAGGCTGAGCTAGTCATAGCACAGCATCGTCCTGCTGACAGGGATTAAGTTATGTTCTCACTCTTGGACCAAACATGGCTATCCTGGCTATTCTCCATTGGTATCCCCTCACATCCACCAAGGATCGATTCTCCACCCTTCTCTGTCTTGCTCTGAGCCCTAGAAGGCTGATTCTTACAGGCTGCATCATCAACCAAGTTCCCTTGCCCTCTGGCTTCTGGTGGGTTTGGCAGTGGGAGCTATCAGCAAGAAATCAGAGGTTGGAAAGAAAAAGAGCAGTCAGAGTATATGACATCAGAATGGAGAGTCAAACCAGTAATCCTCCAAAGAAGATGGAGTTGATATGACGATTAAACCATCAGAGAAGGAAGAGTGGCAGCTTGAAGAAATTCCTGAGTCATGTGTATGGGTAGATACATAAGTGCCTGGGCACATGAAAGATACAGGGCTGAAACCTAATTGACACCCTTTCCAGGGCTAGGCCTACATTTCTACCAGAGGGCTGTGCTTGAGTGACACATAGATCCCTCAAACCCAACCTGTCAATTCTGCCAACCCCAGCCTATCTTCCTCCTGTATTCCCAACTGTATCAGCCAACTCGCCTTTCAAGTTGTGAATCTCTTAGCTCGTCTTTGATTCTTTCTTTTTTCTAATTTCCCACATATAATGAATCCCCAAGCTCTGTTGATTCTACCTTTGAAATGTCTCTCCATCCCCCTCCTTAGCCATAATCTGGGCCCTTCACAATTATGCACCTTATTGCCACTGCTGCTTAACCAGGTTAATTGGTCTTCTTATCCCCAGACTTACTCCTCCAAAATAATCTACACATTGTCATTGGAGATATTTCTTTCTCTTTTATTACTATGAAATACACTGTAGAGAAATACAGAGAATAACATTACTCCTATGTATCCACCATATAGATTGCTTCAGAACTTTATTTTAAAGATTTAATAAAATATGGCAAAACATTAAGGAAAAAAATAAAAGCATTTCAGATATAGTTGAAGCCTCCTGTGTATCTCTTTCAATCCCATTTCCCTCCTTTGCTCCTCACAGAAGCCAACACTATCTTCAATTTTGAATTTATTTTTCCCAAGAAATGTCTTTACCACATGTATATGTATCCATTAACAGTATTTACTATGGTTTTGCATGTTTAAAACCTTGATAGAAATGATATCAAGAGTATGCTATCCATCTGCAACTTGCTTTTCTCATCAATAATGTCTTTGAGATTTATACCTGTAGATACATACATGTAGCTTTATTTCATTAATTTTAGCTGCTATAGAAGCTTCCACTGTGTGAATATAGCACAATTTACTGATACACTCTTCTGTTGATGGATATTTATGTTATTTCCAGTTTTTCACAATGATGAACATGCCACAAATGAAACTTTCTCACCTGTGTATCCTTGTGTATGTGTGAAAATCTCTGAGAAGTAGACACATAGAATAAAATTGATGAGCCTAATTGTAGACACATCTTTATATGTTATCAAGTTATTCTCCATATTGGTTGTACCAATTCACATCCCTGCCAGCATTACATAAGAGTTACCATTTCATACTCATCAGACTGACAAAAAAGGAAAAGTCTGACACCCCCAAGTATTAGAGATATTATGGAGAACTGAGATCTCACAGTTGTTTAATTGAATTTTCTTGATTTCTAGGAAGACAGAGCATTGCTCATATTTATTTCTTATTCTGGTTCCTCTTATGTGTGTTGCTGGGTTATGTCCTTAGCCTATTTTTCTATTGGATATTTTAGCTTTTTTTCCCTGTTGATGTAGGAATTCTTCTTATGGGCTGGATATTTTTCCTTTGGTGATTATGAGGGTCAGTTATCTTCTCCCAGTCAATAGCTGGTGTTTACTCTTTGATAAATTTGACTACATTAAAAATTTTAAATTTATATCCAAAAAATCCTACCATAAATAATATTTTCTTTTGCGGTTGATTCCTCCGTGTCTTAGTGAAGAAATCCTTTTCTACCTTGAGATTGTAAGAATATTCTTATGCTTTTTCTTATGCAATTGTAGTCTGATCAAGGCTGGAAAGCTGTAACAGTTCAAATAACAGGAGGTAGTCAACAGGTCATTAAAAAACAAACAAACAAATTAAGAAATATGCATCAGGAAGCCCCACCATTTTCTTTTGAGCTGTGCGATCCTGAGAAGGTCACTGAACCTCTCCTGTGTTTGTCCCTGGCTGGTTGGGAAGCCCTGAACAAATGCTAAGGAGGGCTGCTGTTCACATGACCCGCCCTCGGTTACTCCCTTATTCCTTCCTCTGGCATTTTCTGGATTTGTGAAATCTCCAGCTGCAGTTAAAATGCCATCTTCCACATCCTGGACTAGAAAAACCTTGTGCTGACCTGGATGACTCAGCTGGAACATGGCGAAAAACACTCAGAACTTTGAATCTGAGCTGCCTTCATCTGTTCAAGTAAGTGGGGTTGCAGAGCCCCTGCCAGGAAGACAGTACAGGAGTGAGGAGTTAAAAAGGGTCCAAATGAAGCCCTGGATTCCTTGGAGGGAGAGGTGGGGAGAATTGGGATATCGGTTCTCACTCCCTCCCTCATCCACATTCCTGGTGTTTAGAGGTTCTGGATAATCAGTCAGGAGTTGGTCTAGGAAAATTGGAACTGCAAAAGAAATGAAGTTTGTTTTGAACTGAACTTCAGCTTTGGCTATTCTGCAACTATTAACTCCTTTTTTGGTGCTCTTTCTTTTTCTCTCATGTCATGTCCTTAGCACCCCTCACTCTCACATCACACCATCTCTCCTTATCCTACCTACCAAAACCTGCACTCCGAACAGCACCTGGCACCTGGTAGACCTCAATATATGTGGCCAGTATTAGCAAGGAATAAAGGAATAGCATCTTTTGCTACATACTTTACATTTCAGTCCTATTATCATCATGCCCATTTTACAGTAGAGGAAACTGAAGCAAAAGAACTTAGGCTGGTTAAATAACCAGGCTAAGTTCATGGAAGTATTGACTAAAGGAGCCTAGACACACAAAAATAGAGCCCATTCTCTGAACAACTCTGGCTTCCCAGGCCATGTTCCAGACTGAAAGGTAGCAGAGGGGAGGTTGAGTGCCCAAAGGGAAAGACAGACACATGGATGCCTACACCTCACTCAGTCATAGCTGAGTAATCCTTACCGTAGAGCTCCCTCAGTGTATATGTGTTTGCTGCACCATAGCAGTGGGGATGAAGGGAAATCAGTGGGCAGTTGAGACACAGAATTCTAGGATGTGGGCTCTGAAAAGCAAAGAGAAAAAAGACTGAAAAAAAAAGAACAGGATATCCAAGAACCGTGGAAAGGCTACAAAAGGTGTAACATAGGCATAATGCAAATACCAGAAGGACAAGAAAGAAAAAAAGAGAAGAAATATTTGAAGCAATAATAACTGAGAAATTACCCCCAAATTAATACTAGACACCATTCCACATACCCAGGAGATTCAGAGAACACAACTCAGGATAAATACTAAATACTAAATAAATACTAAAATATACTAAATACTAAAGAATAAATACAAAAACAACAACAAAAAAAAAAACCTTATGCCCAGGCACATCATCTTCAAACATCAAAAAATCAAAGACAGGGACTTCCCTGGTGGTTCAGTGGGTAAGACTCTGCACTCCCAATGCAGGGGGCCCAGGTCTGATTCTTGGTCAGGGAACAAGATCCCACATGCATGCCACAACTAAGAGTCTGAATGCCGCAACTAAGACCCAGCACAGCCAAAATAAATAAATACAATTAAATTTTAAAAAATCAAAGACAAAGAAAAAAATATGGGAAGAAACCAGAGGAAAATAACAGCTTACCTATAGGAAAGCAAAAATAAGAATTACATCTGACTTATCAGAAACCATATGTGCAAGAGAGTGGAGTGAAATATTTAAAGTGTTGCAAGAAAAAAACCACCAACAGAGAATTCTGTTCCCTACAAAATTCTCCTTCACAAGTGAAGGAGAAATAAAGACTTTCTCAAATAAAAATTGAAGGAATGTTTTGCCAGTAGAGCTGACTTGCAAGAAATGTTAGAAGAAGTTCTTTAAAGAGAGAAAAGGGATAATAAGTCAGAAACTCAGATCTGCATAACGAAAGGAAGATCATATTCCTTCAGTGAAGGAGTAACCAAATGTACCACTGTGGTGCAGGATATGGATGGTGAGGATGTTGTGCATGTGTGGAGATGGGGTACATGGAAACTCTATACTTTCTGCTCAATTTTGCTGTGCACCTAAAGCTGCTCTGAAAAATACAGTGTATTAATTATTTAATGAGACTTTAATTTGCTTTATGAAACTCAAACTATGGGTGATTGGCATGTGGGCTTTTATTTATACTCACTCTGACTGGGTGAAAAGAATGCTAACTTTTTAAATAATTTGTCCTTGGGAAGAGAGAAGGAGGAGCTCTATGAGAATAGGACTTGACTAGTGCCTTCTTTTTCCTCTTTCTCCCCCAGAAATCACTAAGAGCCAGCAAGCCAGCAATTCCATAGCCCATTGGTGGATGGAACCCTCCATAAAGATTTGGCTTATACTCTGTCCTGAAGCCAGCTCTTTCTCTTCGCCAAGTTGAGCTTTCATGCTGTCTGTCCTCAAAGCAAACTAGGGCTTAAATTGATTCCAAGCTCTGATGCTTCCAGATTATAGAACAGTTTAAAGGAATTCCTTGATTGTTCAAAATTTAGAAGAAGCTCTTCCATATGGAGATTGCCTTTTTAAATTAAAACAAACAAGCAAGCAAACAAACAGAAAACCCTTCAGTTGTACCCCACCTGGTTTCAGAAAAAATATAAACAAATAAAAAAATCAGAGTGACAGGGAAATCAGTGTGTGTTTGAGTTCAATTCGGGACAATGTGATCAATGCCAAATTCTTACATTCTTCAAAAATCCTAAGAATCAACATTGTGAGCCAGTTAGGGGGAAAAAAATTTTAAAACAGAGGGGTAAAAGTCAGTTGATCCAAAATAAAAAGTAATGAATTGGAAAAGAAGAAACTAGAATAGTTCAGTTAATGTCCTCCCAAACTATTCTCAACTAAATACAGATGATACCAAAAAACGAGGAGTTAAAAAGAAAATTAAAACCATTCGGCAGGAAGTAGTTCCCTAAGCAACAAATATATGCAGCATTTCCAAAGTAAAAATGCTAGAGCTGTTCAAGATTGAGCGACTTTGGGAGGAGAGAGATCAGAAGGCGGATCGCCCTTCCAAAGGAAGGTATCTCACTCTGACATGTCCAGTGGCCACAAACCCATTGCTCACTAGGGTTATGTTCCTACCATCTCTGCAACTTTCCATATCAGGCAGATTTCAGGCAGGCCAATCTGTGTGAAGATAACCAAATTCATGTTGATTCTAGCAATGTTTTTGTCCTTGAAATCCAGAGCTGAATGCAAAATTCAGTCCTCTACAATTGCACTTGATCTGGCAACTCATTGTTGAAAATAAAAACAAAATTCTAACAAAGGTTGGTATGGTAGACACTGGTGCTTTTCACCAATATTTCCAACTCTCCTTCTCTGGGCATGAGTAGAACTACTCTTCCCTACTCTCCTGACGTTAGATGTCGCCATATTGTTTGCTTTGGCCAATGACATATAAATGGAAATGATATGTATGTTTTTCAAGTGGAAGTCTTTAAGAAGTTTACCAGTGATTATTCCCCATGTCATTGTCATCAGCAATGTTCCAGTTAATGGAGCGCCCACCAGCCTAGCTCGCTGTGGAGCAGAGGCCCCTGCCGAAGGGTGATGAACATAACACCTGAATGAGAAATGAACACTGTTTTAAACTACTGAGAGTTTAAGGTTATTTGCTGTTACAGCATAACCCAGCCTATGCTGTTTAGAATATCTGATAATTAGGGCAGCAGTAACTGAGGCCCCAAAATATCTCATACTTCTTTATTGTCAGAGAAACTTCTTTTTAGAAGAAATGGACAGTTTCCAATCTACTGAGGACCCTGAAAAGTCAGCCATCTTTGAAATGTGACTCACTTACCGAAAATGTTGTCAGAGTAGATGTTCATAACACCAGTTAGATTTGTGAGATATCACATGCATGATTAAATATCACATGCCTACTTTATCCTGAATCTTATCTGCAATTTTAAGTCATTTTATTTTTGAAGTGTTTTTCTGATCTTTTGTCATTGGTATTAAAGCTGCCTTAATATAAGAGTAATTACTTCAATGCGTAAGTATGAAGATATAAAAATGGTTGTATATTTCTTTTTAAAACGGTTCAAACTAAAATCAACCAAATCCCTTTAGAAAGATAATTATTGTAGATAATTGACTGTAAATATATTAAAAAGATGAATGGAATTGTGGGACTACATGTAGATTAAGGCCATCCACATTAAATTCCAGGTTTGTTTACTTAGGTTCAATTTAGAGTTATATTTCATATTTCTTAAAAGTTGTTTTCAACATTCAGTCAAGAATAAGCTCAAATATTGGGTTTGTTATGATATCAAAGTGACCTTAATTTTAGACAAATATTTGACAAGCAAGAGTCTGAGCCTGGTGAACTGTTATACTGATTTTTATGTTTTTAAGCAATGAATTCAGAGACAATCTGTGTTTTAAAACATGCTTTTGAGACTAACGCTAACTTTTACAAGTTCTGATTCAGTTCCATCCTTCTGGGAGATACTCCAACAGGCACTTTTAAGTGCAACTTAAATTTCAGGTAGCAAATGTTTCCTTGAACTCATTTATAGCATATGTCTTCTGGAAACCAATGCAATGTAGCATGAAATAAATAATTCTTAAAGATATGGAAATCACATAAAATATCTTTTGCTACCCAGAGACTCTTTTAAGAGAAAGATGATATAAATAGGCATCTATGATTTCACTTTGGACCAGGCCTTACTATCTTATCATTTGCGAGAGCTTTCCAGAAAGCAGCAGAGCCAGACGACAAAATCAGTTCCCGTGGGGCTGGGCTGACTCAGGACATCTCCATATGGCTGTCTCACAGCAATTTATACTCAACATGTCCCCAAATGAACTCATCATCTTCCTTTTAAAACTATAGTTTTAGAGTCCCCTTCAACTCTTTTCTTGTTTCTCACATCCAGCAATTCACTGATTCTAGTATTTAGCCCTTGCCTCTTGTCCTACCATTGCCCTGTCCTGGCCCTTGCCTCCCTAAGAGTCTTCCTGTCTCCAGTATCTCTCCACTCCAATCTTTGTTTCCACTGCCACCAAATTAATCTCTGTAAAGCACAAGTCGGATTGCGCTACTCTCACCTCAAAAATGGTTAGTGATTCTTGTGCTACTGTCTTCTGTTTGCCTCTGCATACCCACTCTTACCCTTCTCCCCCATTTTGTGTCCTGAAGACCAACCTGTGGGGAAAACACCAGTGAATTCCCCTGCCCTTTGGCTAATTGTTCTGTTTGGACAATGTGGATCCCTGCAGGAGGCGAGTGAGGCCAGGTGTCAGGATATACATTTCCCGGCTCCCTCCTTGTGTCATTGGCATAAGTCGGCCTCATCCCTCAACTGAAGGCACGGTTCCTGTCTAGAAGCCTTCCCCATACCCTAGTTTGAGTGTGCCATATACTCTGTATTTCTTTGCCTCCCTGCTTTTTTTGTTGTTTTTTTTTGTTTCTTCCCCTGTCAGTCTGAAATTCTCCTTGTTATTTCTACTGAATTCTTTTTTTTCATCTAATCCTGCATTATCCTTTGTATCAGGCATATCAGTTAGGAAAATCATGGAATTACAAGAGAGAAGGAACCAAGAGCTTTGAATTACTGTTTGGAAATAGGACCAGTCACTAATCAGGAATGC
>NW_006797357.1:1537324-1558833 GCF_000442215.2 Lipotes vexillifer
AATGCCCTTTACAGACTTCACATGAGTGAGAAATATATGCTACTGGGTTAAACCACTGAGATGTGGGGATTTATCTGCTTCAATTACTAGCATTACATTAGTTAACTGAGTAGGATTCTTTTAGAATATAAAAATTTCTGTTTCTCAATGAGGTTCCCAAGCCAGTGATTAAGGTGAGTTATAAACACATAGGTGAAAGAGTTGTGATCACTAGGAACCTGTAGGAGTCCACAGAGAGCACATTTTCTACTGTGATATTTTCCTGGATAGATAAAGAAAGAAAACACAGCAGCCTTGGTGTTTCTGGACTTGTCCAAGTCATTTGACAAAATTTTCATGATATTATTTTGTTCAAGAGGGAAAATTATTCACAAGATAAAAGTGAAATTAAGTGGATTACTTACAGGTTGGATGAATTTACTCAAAGGATGCTGGTTAATAATAGACTGGAATCAACCTAAAGCAAGTTTCCTAGTGGTAGGAAACTTCCGATATTCAATTGCGGATGGGGAGAGGAGTTAGAGTAATTCTGTGCTGCCTCCCAGTCCACCACCCCTGCTGGATTTCTTGGAGCAATAGAGAGAAGCTGTGGGCTGATTAATTTCAGCTCAATATCAAGAAGAGTTTTCTAGCAGAGTTGTCCGAAGACAGAGAGGCTGGACATGTCCAAACACACTCGCAGAACTTGGGAGGGATCTTCCTGGTCAGCTGACTTCGGGTCATTTTTAAAGGCCCGGTCCAGGTCTGAGAGCCTTTGACTCTCACTCACTGTGCAGAACTCGGGTGACTCAGGAAATCAAGCCAGCGGATAGACACTAGACATCATTTGTACGGTGACTTTGTTACTATTGCCAAGAGACAACTCAGGAGGCAAATAAATACTCCTAGAGATCAGAGTTCATGTTTGTAGAACGAGTGGAAAAAACTATGAACCCAACATTTTTTTAAAAATTTTTTTTTATTTTTGGTGGTACGCGGGCCTCTCACTGCTGTGGCCTCTCCCGTTGCGGAACACAGGCTCTGGACGCGCAGGCTCAGCGGCCATGGCTCGCGGGCCCAGCCGCTCCATGGCACGTGGGATCTCCCCCGACCGGGTCGCGAACCTGTGTCCCTGCATCGGCAGGCAGACTCTCAACCACTGTGCCACCAGGGAAGCCCTACATTTATTGAACAACTTCTTTGAGCCAAGCATCGTGCCTGAGCATCCTCTACCTCCCTCCTATCTGCCCCCTTCCTCCCACAAAGTGCAGGATTTCTGTTATTTCCTTTGACAAATGATCATTCTAGCCAAGGAAAAAATATTGTTTTTGTTTTCTGTTTCTCTTCAAGAGGTTTGGCTAAACTAAAAACTCATCAGTCAGTTTTCATGCTTTATTATGATTGCTGTTGATAACAATAATAAATTTTTCCACTCTCCAGAGGAGAGCTTAAAGAGAATTAAAACGGGGAGGGATGCTAAGAACAGGTTTTCTCTGGGTTTGGAATTAGGTAGTGGGTGAAGAACAGCAGAAAACAGAACATCAGGAAAAGAGTGATCACATCTTTAGTGGGAGCTTGGATGGGATATTGCTAAGAAAATTCCAAGAGAGGATGGTGGTCTAGACACAAACATATATCAAAAATTAAAAAGTACCAAGAACGATGGCTTTGGATAGAACATGTACATTGTGAAAAAGTAGACTAGTGGTTTTCTATTTGTCCAAAATAGATCAACGTAGAATCAACCTGGCTTAATGGAGTCTCTAAAGCACCTCTGGGGAAACCCTAGGGATCTTTGGACACAGTTTGAAAACCAGGAAGATAAATAAGTCCAGGTGAATATACAGCAGATTCCACCCAATGGATGGCAATTGCTGGGCTCATTTATTACTTAGCAGAGTTCTCTTCCAGCTCTCCTGGTGCAGCATAGGCTCATCTGAGAGACAGTCTGACTTCCAGTTCTTTACTCTCTGTTTTCATGGCCGGCACTCTGGTCCTTGTCTTCATTATTGCCAGTACCCCCTGCTTCCTGTCCCTGCCTCTGGTTTCTGTCACCTCTGATGCATGCTGAATATATGAAACAGACTAATTGTTTTCCTAAAGCATTTTTATCATGCCACACTCTTGCTCAAGAATCTACAGATGTGCCTTATTACTACCACAGGATTCAAGCTCCCCCGCAATCTACACCCCCATCCTCATGCAATCTCTGTTGTAATCCACTGTGTCTGGTCTCACCTTCAGGCCTTGATGCAGGCCGTTCCTGCCTGGAACACTCCCTGTAGACCCTCCCCCATCCCTTCTTCCTCTGCTAACTCCTGCTGTTCTTCCTTATGTATCATTTTCTTTGGAAAGTCTAGGGACATAGTTGCCCCTCATGTGCACTGACATAGCACTCCATGGCTTCTCTGTCAAAAGCAATTTCACTGTAATGTTTTTAGGGCTACTTATTAACATGTATCTCCCACTAAACTAAACAACAAGAAAGGAACGTCCACCCCTTATTTACTCTTTCTTTCTTTTTTTTTTTTATGGTACGCGGGCCTCTCACTGTTGTGGCCTCTCCCATTGTGGAGCACAGGCTCCGGATGTGCAGGCTCAGCGGCCATGGCTCACGGGCCCAGCCGCACGGCGGCATGTGGGATCTTCTCGGACCGGGGCACGAACCCATGTCCCCTGCATCGGCAGGCGGACTCTCAACCACTGCGCCACCAGGGAAGCCCCCCCTTATTTACTCTTGAAGCCCGAAATCTTGGCAGTGTAATACATGTTGAGTGAGTGAATGAATTCAACATAAATATTTGTTGGACGAGTGAATGAATGAATGTCTGTTGATAGAATGGTGGATGGATAGTACTCCTTTCCAGGTGTATGGTTCTTTGCGACACCCCTTCAGGTGGTCTTTCAGTTGTGATTCTTACAATTTGGACATCTGCTTTAGTCCATTTGGGCAGCTATAATAAAATACCACTGACTGGGTAGTTTATAAACAACAGAAATGAATTTCTGACAGTCCTTGAGGATGGCAGTCTGGGATCAGGGCACCAGCATGAGGGCCCTCTTCTGGGTCGCAGACATATCTTCACATGGCGGAAGGGTTTAGGGCTTTCTCTGGAGCCTCTTTTATGAGGCACCAATCCCACTCATAAAAGCTCCACCCTCATGACCTAAGCACTTCCCAAAGGCCCCCACCTCCTAGTACCTTCATCTTTGGAGGTTAGGATTTCAACATATGAACTTGGGGGGAATACAAACATTCAGACCATAGCACATACCAAGTGAATATTCCTTTTATCTATTCCTAGATGAGACAGAATGGCAGGAAGCATGAGCCTTTTGGAAATGAGACTCTGAGTGAGGACAGGAGGCTGTTGGACATCTGTGGGGATGAGACAAGGGATTCAGGAGACAAGCTCCCTGGCAGCTACAGGTGTTGGTGGGACAAACCCTGGAGGAACTGGAAAAAATAGCTTTCATCCTTTTTCTTGTAGCCAGCAGGATGTATTGAGATGGTAGCAGCCATTTTGCCTTATTTTGTTATCCAGAACCTCCCTGTGTTGCTATTGAAGAAATCAAGGTCCAGAGAAGCATAGGGACTTGCCAAGAGTTTCAAAAATGGGGGCAGAGCCTGGCCTAGAATCTGTCACCCATTATTTCCTCGTCACTGCTGTCTGAAAGCCCTTAATTCTGGTTCGCTAACTCCAAGTTATGCATGCAATGTTTCCTCCCCAGTGCTTACTGCCCCTGACCTTTGATGCTGTGAAAGCAAAGGCCAAAACCAGGGCATTTCCTCCTGACCAACATTTCCCAAAGAGCAAAGCTGTTCCTCTGTGTGTGTTGCAGGGAGGGGAGTGTAAGAGGTGAAAGGGAGGTGTGAAGGGGAGGGGGCTTTGAGGTGTGAAAGGGGGAGGGGGCAAAAGTCAGGGCAAGCAAAACCAGAGGAAACAGCAAGAAATCTATCCCTGCACATGTTCTTTTTCTCCTGGGGCTTCTGTGACAAGCTCACTTTTTTATTTTGAGACTCTTGACCGGCACTGCTGCCTTGAATGGGTGTATGGGGTGGGGTGCACATAAATGCACATAAAAGCATCAGCGATTCATTAGAGCCACAAAGTAAAGAACAGAAGACCCACATCTACTTAAACTACCGTCACCACTTTCATCCCTGTGATTTTATTTGTGGAGCAGGAGGCTGTTGAGGCCTCCAAATACCAGTCCCTGTGAGTTTGGAGTCAACTGGCAACATTCCTGCAGAGAGGCTCACACAGGCATCCATGTCCCAAGTGCTTTATTGCCAAGACCCTGATACAAAAATAGGTGAGTCAAAGCTTCTTCTGTTTATTGTGTGATAAGAGATGCAAGTTTATCCTGATGATTCTCTTTGAGTTATTCCTTGCTTTGCAAAGATTTAATGGTATCTGGTGGAGCTGGGCTCCTTACCACCAAGATAAACATGTTTCTAACCATGGATATCAGTACTGAAGATTCTTGAGGAATTGGTAAATGTCCATGAATCAGGAAGAGAAACAAATAGCTAGTGAAACGGCAATGGCCTTAAACCCTCAACACACAAGAGGAAATGGCCTCTCTTTCCTCATTTCTTTTGCCCATTTGTCCATTCAACCAATTTTCTCTCAGGGGTCAAGAAGCCCACAGTCTAGTAAGAGAACATTAAAAACATGACTCATCATTGCACAATGTACATTTAAGATGCTTGTATTGCAAACAACAGAAAATCTGGCTCAATCAGGCCCAAAGAAGGAAGGAAATCTATTGGTTCACATGATTGAAAACCCCCGGGGGAGCACTTCCTTCAGACAAGCTCCTTCTCAGCAGCTCAGTCACTGTGTCTCTTTTCCATTTCTCCACCGTCTTCTGGGGTATTGACTGTATTCTAAGACTGGGTCCCCTCACAGTCCCAAGAGAGCCATAAGCAACTCCCATTGCTACACGATTCCTTGTTCAGATCTAGCCAAAAAAGAAGAGATAGCATCTTTGCCCCAGCAGTCTTGTAAAGAGTCCTGGGACTCAATATAGTTCAAGGGTGGCACTCCTGGCCTAAGCTGAGTTAATCAGTCACATGATCAGAAGATGGTTATATACTCCACCCCAGAGGCAAGTGTGAGCTGCACAGGAATTCCTAAATGGAACTGGGAGTGGGGAAAGGGAAGAGAGAGATACCAAGAAATGTGGATTTCAGGGAAAGGACTTTGGCAGGGGTGCTAACATGACACGTGGGAGAGGGGTCCTTCTCAGCCTGAATAGGCCCAGGGTTTTCTATAAGAATGAACCATGCAAAAGGAAGGAATTTGAATTGATCAATCCTAGAATATACTCCTAGTATACTAGATCTGGAAGCTGTCTTCAATTAGAAAATGATGATGGCATGAAATTGATGTCCAAAGGCAAGAAGACCAGGAACAGACTTTATACCAAGACTCAAGAGGCTGTGTGTTTGGGAGTGCATATCTGTCTCTTAAATTCTCAGAGAAGGAGATGAAATTATTTGAATGTGTCTTAAGAGGGCCGTTCATAAGAAGATTCTGGTTCCAAAGACTGTAATATACTGAACTGTTTTCATCAAGACAAGGCTAGGCTTGTTTCCCACGAATCTGGGATTGAGTTATAGCTCTACCACTCACTCACTGCTGCCGTGGGCAAGTCACTTAACCTCACTGCTTAACCTCTTCATCTTTATTTATTTATTTTGATGTGCAAAATCTTTTATTATTTATTTTTCTTCCAGTTTATTGAGATATCATTGACATACAGCACTGTATAAGTTTAAGGTGTACAGCATAATGATTTGACTTATATACATCATGAAATGATTACCACAGTAAGTTTAGTGAACATCCATCCTCTCATACAGATACAAAGTTAAGGAAATAGAAAAAAATCTTCCTTATGATAAGAACTCAGGATTTACTCCCGTAACAACTTTCATATATAACACACAGCAGTATTAATTATTTTTGTCATGTTGTATGTTACATTCCTGGTACTTATTTATCTTATAACTGGAAGTTTATACTTTTTGAACACCTTCATCCAATTCCCCCTCACCCAAACCCCCACCACTTGTAACCGAAAATCTGATCTCTTTTTCTATGAGTTCGTTTTTTTGGTTGGTTGGTTGGTTGATTTTAAAGTGTAATTGATGTACAACATTATGGTAGTTCCTGTTACACAACACAGAGATTTGGTGTTTCTATACATTTGAAAATGATCACTACCATAAGTCTAGTTACCATCTGTCACCATACAAAGATATTATATAATTATTGACTATATTCCCTACACTGTACATTTCATACCCGCCATTCATTTATTTCCCTACACTGTACATTTCATACCTATAACTCATTTATTTTATAACTTGAAGTTTGTGCCTCTTAATCTCCCTCACCTATCTCTCTCCTCCCCCTACTCCCCTCCCCTCTGGAAACCACCTGTTTGTTCTCTATCTATGATTCTATTTCTGTTTTGTTTGTTCATTTGTTTTATTTTTCAGATTCCACATTATAAGTGAAATCATACAGTATTTATCTTTCTCTTTCTGACTTATTTAAGTTAGCATAATACCCTCTAGTTTCATCCATGTGGTCACAAATGGCAAGATTTCATTCTTTTTCATGGCTAAGTAATATTCCATTCTGCATGTGCACGTGTGTGTGTGTGTGTGTGTGTGTGTGCGCGCACGCATATCACATCTTCTTTATCTACTCATTAATTGATGGGCACTTAGGTTCCTTCCATATCTTGACTATTGTTAATAACACTGCAATGAACATAAGGGTGCATATATATTTTCTATTTAGTATTTTTGTTTTCTTCGGATAAATACCAAGGAGTGCAAGTGCAAAGAACTCATACAACTCAACATCAAAGAAAAATCACTCAATTGAAAAATGGGCAGAGGATCTGAATAGATATTCTTCCTAAGAAGACACACAGATGGCAAAGAAACACATTAAAAGATGGATAACGTCACTAGTCATCAGAAAAATGCAAATCAAAACCACGAGCTATCACCTCACATGTGTCAGAATGATTATTATTAAAAGATAACAAATAACAAGTGTTGGCCAGGATGTGGAAAAGAGGGAACCCTCGTGCACTGTTGGTGAGAATGTAAATTGGTGTAGCCACTGTGGAAAACAGTATGGAGATTCCTCAAAAAATTAAAAATAGAGCTACCATATGATTCAGCAATAACCTCTTTATTGTTAAAATTTGGATAACAGCACTTCCCCTGCAGAGTGACTGTGAAAAGCAGAAATAGGGCCTCAAAGTGCCCAGTGTGAAGCAGGCATTAAGCAACTGTGACTACAGTTATTTAAATGGAGGTGCCGCTCTGGGATGATGCAAGATCAGAAGAAGAATGTGCACTTTCTGCAAGAGCCTGGCTTTAGACAAGATCTAAGCAGCAGACAAACATTTGGGAGGAATGGTATTAGGGACATGCTGTTACTGCTGGAGTCTCTGCTCAAGTTCAAACTATGTTCCCCCTGGATTCACATGTACCTGGCATTCCTGGCAGATAATCCCCCATCCCGGGACAGGCTTTTTCTAGGGAAAGCATATCTGGTACACAACTTGGTTCAGAGAGGAAAATGATAAGCCCCACACTTTGCTCTGAATCAGAACATTTCTGGTCTTGCCCACAGGGATTAGATCCCAAAGGAGAGGAGACAGTAAATATGTAAGAAGGTGACCATATTGGGAGCCCCAGTGGCAGCTGTTCAATGGCACAGAGGAGAGCACAAGAGGGAGTTATGGTGCCTCTGACTGGGGTTGGGATTGAAATGGGTTGGAACCCAGGATAGACAGAGTTTGTGCTAAGACCACCTGAGCCCAGTCTGGGAAGATAAACTGGGAGGGAAACAACACATTCAGTAGGTGCAAGAGAGAGAGATCAGTAATCCATAATAAGTGCTTTGAAGCACAGCTATCACAGCTCAGTAACATTGGTATCTTCAGTGGAAATGCATACGTCACGCCCAAACACGAACATCACCACAGGGAGCCATAGAGGAGGAAAGCTGGGTGCAGGAGTCACGTGGTAGGTGAGAGAGCCACACAGGAGAGCACACATAGCCATCCCCGGGGATGCCCATGAACACCTGGGGGGACTCTGCAGTGTCAGCTGGGAGCAGTCGGACAAACCATGCTGCACTGCTCTACTTTTGCCCCAGGGTGGTACGGCCAAGGCACCTGGGTTACACAGACCCATCGCTTGCCCTGGACACTACAGAATCACTTCAATGCCAAGTCAAATCATCAGGAACACATATATTACACTGTGCCTTCAAGAAACCATGATTTAAAAAAAAAAAAAAAAAGAAACCATGATTTAATGTTGTTATGGCTTTGCCTTTTGCCAGAGATAATTTATACACTATAGAACTGGCTATAATGACAGTTTTTATTATAATGTATATAAACAATCCTCCTGATTAATTTCTCTTAATATGCTGGGTATGTTTGTCCCTCATGTTGGACTAGCACACTTCCTCCCTTCATTTTCTTTCTTTCTTTTTTCTTAAAGGAGAGCTAAATAATTTATTAAATTTCTCTTTCACTTGACCACTAGGGCAGTAAGAGTGAAAGGTGGTACACAGCTGGAGTAAATTCGGTGTAGGTAGACTTCACGGTAAAACTGCCTCTCACTCATCTTCAACATGGCTCTTGTTTTGGGTGTTTTGGTTATGGTTGTTATTTTTATCATTAGTCTATGTTGACGTGTCTTTCTGGTAAGTCACCTAAATTACTGGTTAGAAATAGTTGGAACTTAATAAATGAGCTTGCTGAGAGAGTAGGTAAAAATTTAATCTTTCTCAGGACAGAGAACTCTTATTTTAAACCTCATATTCTTTTTCTCTGAGGCACTCAGAGTTGAGAATAATGCTGCCCTTTTTTTTTTTGACATGTTTTCATTTGAGACAATTTTTTGTTCTGTCAAATAGATTTATTTTCTTTAGCAGACAGAAATGTGGGCGAAAAAAAAAAAATCTCATTGCATATGATTCCTGACACAGTACCGGGGCTCTAGACTGCAGTGAAAGTTGATTTCACAAATGACTTAGGAAACCTTTCTTGTTTTGAACACCTGTTCACAGAAAGCCTGTTTGAAATCTTTCACTGCTTTTAATTCCTCAATGGCAATACAGACATGCTCTAATCCTGATCTTTACATTAGTGTTGAAAAGGAAAGGGCTGGTGTTTGGGTTCCTGCCCCAGCTTTTATTTTTAAAAAGGAAAAAGCTGTATTAAATGATAACACTTACTTATTGATGTCAGTTAAGTCTTTATTTACAGAAACAAACATAAACTAGTGTCCAGCTCAAAGAGCTTTCATATGTGAACACACCCACAGAACCATGACCAAGATCAAGAAACAAAACTTTACCAGCCTCTGGGCTTCCCTGGTGGCGCAGTGGTTGAGAGTTCGCCTGCCGTGGAGGAGACAGGGGTTCGTGCCCCGGTCCGGGAAGATCCCACATGCCGCGGAGTGGCTGGGCCCGTGAGCCATGGCCACTGAGCCTGTGCGCCCAAAGCCTGTGCTCCGCAACGGGAGAAGCCACATCAGTGAGAGGCCCGTGTACCAAAAAAAAAAAAAAAAATTTACCAGCCTCAATTAGTTGCCCTCATGCCCCACCCAGACCCTATATCCCTCCAAACGGAAAGCATAACTCTGCTTTTTGACACCACTGATTACTGCTTTGCCTATTTTTAAAGTCTGTATAAATTAGTAATGCTGTATATACTTTTCTGCGTATTTTTTTGGAGATTCTAGCTTGTTGCTGCATGTAGCGATTATTCATTTTTATTGCTCTGTACTAGTATTTCATTATATAAATACACCACAAGTCATATATCCATTCTACTATTGATTTCCACTTGGGCTGTTTTAAATTGTTGGCTCTTAAAGAGAATGCTGCTATGAATATTCTTAAGTATATATGTCTTTAAGCGGACATATGCATGCATTTCTTTTGTGGATATTCCTAGCTGTTCTGGGTCATGGGTTCTGTGTATGATCAACTTTACTAGATACTAGAAAGCAGTTTTCCAAAGTGATTGTACCAATCTCCACACTCCCTAGCAGTATATAAGAGTTCCAGTTGCTCTACATCCTTACCAACCCTTGTAATTGTCAGTACGTAATGACAACTATGAAATTATCATTGCATAACTTTGTCATGTTAGTCATTCTGATAATAACTGATGAGGCTGAACCCTTCTTTACATTTATGGACCATTTGGGAAGTGCTGTTCAAATCTTTTGTCCGTACTTTTGCTCTACACCAACATCATGAAGATACTCTCCGATGTTTTCTTTAGAAGTTTTATTTTTATTTATTTATTTTGTATTTATTATTTTTTTTGCGGTACGCGGGCCTCTCACTGTTGTGGCCTCTCCCGTTGCAGAGCGCAGGCTCCGGACGTGCAGGCTCAGCGGACATGGCTCACGGGCCCAGCCGCTCCGCGGCATGTGGGATCTTCCCAGACAGGGGCACGAACCCGTGTCCCCTACATCGGCAGGTGGACTCTCAACCACTGCGCCACCAGGGAAACCCAGAAGTTTCATTTTTTGTTTTGTTTTACGTGTAGCTCAGCTGTCCATATGGAATTGTGTATAGGGTACAGGTTAGTATTTATTTTTTCCATAAAGTCATACAACTGATCCAGCATGATTTGTTACAAAGACTATCCTTTTTCCATTGCTCTGCAGTGTTACTTTTGTCATAAAATGAATGGTTCATATGTGTGTGGATCTGTTTCTGGACTTTTAAATTTAACATATTATTTATCAACTAATATGATTTTGAGTTAGAACATTGGTCTGCCATATCTGATACTCTGGAGTGCTTGACTGCTGTTGCCCTGTAGCCCAGCATCAAGGTCTGAGAAAGTGAAACCAGTTAATGCAGAAAATCCACTCAGAATATAAAAACCAGAAAGAAAAGTAGAGATTGTTTTCATCTTATTTCCTTGTTTTTAAAATGAGAAAACAAGGACTTCCCTGGTGGTGCAGTGGTTAAGAATCCGCCTGCCAATGCAGGAGACACAGGTTCGAGCCCTGGTCCGGGAAGATCCCATATGCTGCACAGCAACTGAGCCCATGAGCCACGACTACTGGGCCTGCGCTCTAGGGCCCGCGAGCCACAACTACTGAGCCCTTGTGCCACAACTACTGAAGCCCACGTGCCTAGAGCCCGTGCTCCGCAACAAGAGAAACCACCGCAATGAGAAGCCCGTGCACTGCAACGAAGAGTAGCCCCCACTCGCTGCAACTAGAAAAAGCCTGTGCGCAGCAAAGAAGACCCAACACAGCCAAAAATAAATAAATAAATTCCAAATATTATTTTATAAATAAATAAATAAATAAAATGAGAAAACAAGTCTACCCAAGTGTGCTGAATATCTTCTGTTTACCCAAACAAATCCTCTCTCCATCCTTTTCCTCCTGCTGTGCCCTTGGAGTCCCCACATCAATGGGCTCCCTTGCCTTAAAATTTCCACTTGGTTCAGTTTATGGGGAACATTGACTTGAGGATAGAGGTAAGTGAGGTCAGATATTTAATCCCTTAGCTATCTCCCTGCAGGCTGACTGATGCTCTCCCTGATATGGCTCTTGATGAATGGCCCTCTCCACACAACCCTCTTCTTCAAGATGCCAATGACCACTCATTTCTTTTGTCCCAGGCTGGGGGTGTCAACAGTGTCCTACCATTACTAGCCCCAGGATACCGCACTGGGATTTTGACACTGCACGACTAGAGGCATCCATGTTCCAGACAGGACAATAGGAGACAGGACCCAAAGAAGAGTCAAAGGGCATATGTCATCCTTCTCTTGATGAAAGTTCCTAGACGCTGCCACATGACACTTCTGCTCACATTTCATTGGCCAGAACTTGGTCATTTGGCCACAACTACATGTAAAGTGGAGAAAAGTTTTAGACAGCTAAGTGCCAAACTAAAAATCTTACAAGCTAAGAATAATAGTTTCCCATACCATTTACCTCAAGTCTAGTCATTAAACATGTATTCAGTGCACTCTGGGCCACTCACTTTTCTGAAATACAGAGATGAACGGTGAATGGCCCTGGTCCAGTCTAATACGGGACAGAGATTCCTTCCTCCAGCAAATGACCGTGTCAGTCCCTGTGCTAGGCATTAGGGATTCCAGAGTGCACTAGACAGTGTTCCTGCACAAGACAGCAACAATGCCTACGTACCTCTGTTACAGCTGTTAGTCAATGCAGGTTACCCAGGATAGATGTGTCAGGGAACAGAAGAGGAGATCTGTCTCTGAAGGCAGACCACGAGTTTGCTGTGTGGACAAGGAGACAGACTTTCCAGGCTCAGACACAGCATGAGGAAGACATGTGGCATGAAAGGACAGCATTTCCAGGGAGCAGCAAGGATTCTAGGGAGCCTAAGAACATAACCTACACGGAGAAGAGAGGGTAAAGATGAGGCTGGACAAGTCCACAGTGGCCAAGGAAGGCAGGACCCTCTGGGCCAAGTGCAGGCATTTGTCAAATGCCTCACTCAGCCCACCCGCCAACCTTTTCTGCCATACATGCCCACGGAGGGCTTCCGATAAGTCACAAATGAACGATAATATCATATCAGGAAGTACATCAAGCTCAGGCCCAAGTTATATCCTTCAGGAAATTTACCAGAGATCTGACTCTTGAAATTTCAGCCTCTTCTTGGCCTGAACAATGTGATGGAATTCTGGAATAACTTGCTTGGCCTGACTGATTCCCAATCTCGGGAAGAAAGGCAAGCAGGAGAGAGGAGGGTATCAGGAGGACTCTCACTCCCACCCAGAATTTAGAAATGGCTCAAAATGTTTTGTTTGGCAATAAACACAAACATTTAAAATGAAAAACTATTTTTTTCTCTTCCCGCAGGTATATTCTAGAAAAGGAGGAGGAAGAAAGACTGTACAGGGAGGAGCATTACGCATTTTCATAAGCACCTATGACGTGCTAGATGTTATTCGAGGTGCTGGGGCTACAGTGGTGAGCAAGTGCCGTCCCTAAGGAGTTCATACGCTAATAGAAGGAAAAAGTGTTTTTAATGTGCTTATTGTCTAAAATATTTTCAGGTACTGATAAATACTATGGAGAGGCTAAACAAGGATAATGTGGTAGAGAGTGACTAGTTAGTTAGGGTATGAAGTTCCCTCTAAGAGATGACATCTGAGTTAAGACCTTGTATTAGTTTCCTATTGTTGCTGTAATAAATTAGCAGAAACTTAATGACTTAAAACAACAACGTAAATTTATTATCTCATGATTCTGGAGGTCAGAAGTCCAACACAGGTCTCACTGGGCTAAAACCAAGTTGTCAGCAGGGCAGCATTCCTTCTGGAGGCTCTAGTTGCCTTTCTCAGCTTTTAGAAGGTGCCTGCATTCCTTAACTGTGGCTTCATCCCGCAGCTGCAAAGCCAGCAGACAGCAGAGTAGCATCTTCAAATCTCTGATTTTGACACTCACTCTCCTGTCTCCCTCTTACACTTATAAAGAACCCTTGTGATTCCCTTGGATCCACCGAAATAATCCAGGATAATCTTCTTATCTCAAGATCCTTAATCACATCTTCAAAGTCCCTTATGCCATGTAAGGTTCTGAGGATTAGGATATGGGTATCACTAGGGATGATTATTCTACCTATCACAGACGTACATGGTGAAACAAAGGCAGCTACCTGCAGATCTTAGGAAAAAGCATTCCAAGCAGAAGGAAGAGTAAGTGTAAAGGCCCTGGGGTAGGAATAAACATAGCAGTCTTAAGGGATAGAAATATAGAAACGAGGCCACATCTCCAGAGTCCAGTTTTCTCTATTGTAGTTTGGAAAGGAAGCTTGTCCTCTGGACCTGTCACATCTGAGAAATCAGAGCAGAGCAAAGCATCCCAACTAGGAGATACACAGTTAAGAGATATTTGCTTGAGGATATATCTACTTTGCAGCCTATCCCTAACTCTTTGCTAATTTTTTCAAAATCTTTATTTTTTAAAACATAAAATCGTGTTATTTTTAGTACGTTTGAAATCTTTCACTGGAAATACCCATCTTTTGATTTGATGTTGGAACCCATCAACACTGATTTTTAAAAATATACCACCATTTATTATTCTCAACCAGTATATAAAATCTACAGCTGGAGGGAGGTGGAATATCAAGGATGAAATGGCATTTATAAGAAAGTTTAGAATGTCTTGAAAACAGATGTTTCTTTTCCCACATGAATATGCAGTTTTTTTAAAAAAATAAAAGCATACAGTTTAAACAGTGAAGTAAAATAAATCAAACAGCATTCTACAAGTCTCCTAGAATACATGTTTTCAGTGTTCCAGATCAGCAGGATGGTGGGTTCAGGAGAAGGTCACAACTTAACTTTCCCAAAATCTGCTTTTTGTTTGTTGGTTATCACACCACTGCAATATTCTTTCTCTTGAATCAAAAATTGTTCTTATCTGTGATTTTTTTCAGTTTTAGTGAACTTAAATATCTACTGAAATGCTATGATGCACATTCTAGCAATAGCCACCAGCATCATCCTTAGTCTTTTATATGTGCTGTTATTACTATGTCAGAAACGTAGACAGATATGGAAGGGGTGCAGTGTGCTGTCATCTCTTGGCGGCTCAGCAGATGATACAAAGGGTCAATAGAGATCAACCAGCACACCATGACGTTCAGACAGAGAGCAGTCAACCTATTGCTGGTGCGTCAGCAAGTGATGTGCTCTGGGATCCACTTCCAAGGGAAAAACCCAGCACCCCTGCCCAGCCTGCTATTCTTTATGAAGTGGAAACTCTCTATTTTTGTTTTATTTTTATTTTACTTGTTAATTTTAATATTCCTTATCTTTACCACAAAATCTTTTAAACTATAATATGTAAAAGGTACCATCATTCCCAATTTATTCTTTCCAAAGGCAACAACTATTAAATGCTTCTTTGGGGTCTTTTCAGAATTGCCTTTCTATGTTTATAATGCAGTATTGTATCAAATCATAATATACCATATCATATCTGTTTTCCCCTTGTGAATGGTCTACACTGTACACATTGTTGGACAATTTACATTTTTCACTTTGCTCTGTACGCTGGGCGACCTTCCGTGGTAGCAAGTCAGCATTTTGAAAGTGCCCCCTGCAGAATCGCAGCCCTCATGGTTTCTCTGTGGTTCACTGCCTGTGTCTAAAGAAGAAAGTTACTGAAATGTGTCCAGACCACGGTTTTCAAGAGAAAAGAATCCATTGTATATGTAACAACTGACTTCATCCCAATGTATGATTTTGCTTTGGCATTTAGCATATTATTTTCCTTATCACATCATCTGAGATAATTAAAGGACTTTGAAATGTCTCCTTCGTTCCTCTTAAGGCTTGTGAACAAAACTCTCACAAGGCTTTCAAATTTGTCATTTCGACAAGTATCCATTTTGAAGGCCCACATCAAGTAATTTCTCTAAGAGAATATGTAATAAAATGAGATACAACTTGAAACCATTACCATAAATTATGAAACAAAGGGGTCACCATGCTTGTCAATTTACAAAAGACTTAGAAAAAAATCAGTATGAATATTTTTTCATAAATCTTATAAGGTGATAATTTATTTGCTTTTAGTGGCATATGAAAACAGAGTGAGTTCTCCTAGTACATTCTATGACTCCCTCTGCAAAGAAGTACCAGTGATTTCAACTAAGGGATTAAATTAAGATTTCATCAAAATTGCATAAAGCATGGTTTCAAAAAGTGACGGATCTAAATAACGTCCAACAAGATAGTGAATTTTCCCATTTCCCCTTTAAGCAAAGCAGGCTTTGGTCTGGCCTTTGTGCTCTGAGGAGATAATATGACCCTCCATAGAAGACACATCACCCAGAATACAGGAAGGCAGAACTGACATCACCTTGTTTCAGACCCTGGCCTTGGAACTTTTTATAATTAAATTGATAATATACGTACACTCTCCTAAAGAAGAAAAATGTAAATGAGAACAATCCACTTTCTTGCTACCAGCAACAGCACCGGCCAAGCAAGATATTTCCTAGGATATTATGGTATGTAGGCTTTATTATCAAGCAGACTTCTTTCTTTTTGTTTTATTTTGTAACAGCTTTATTGAGATAAAATTCACATACCATACAATTCCCCCACACTTAGTTTTTAGTTCAAGTTTCTCAACTTCACTAGGCCTTAGTCTTTTTATCTGTAATATGGGAATAATGATAGTAAGACCCACTGATTTGTGGTGCAAATTAATGTGTTCAGGCTATTCCATGGCACATAGTAAGTGCTAAATAATGAAGTCATAATAGAATAAGAAGATTCATTTTGCACGCTCAACTTTGTCATTGAATTTATAATCAATCATGTCTCTGATTCTGATTTCCTACTTTGACAGGGAAACCTTAATCCTGTTCATTTACAGTAATTTCAGGTACTGAATTTAACTCAATTCAGTACCTTAATTGCCTCTTTTGACTAGAAATGCAGTCAGTGAAAGACCCTTCTCCTCCAGTGTTTTGGGATAGAGCTAGGTTCACCAGGGGCCCTTATGACATCGTGGCTGGTCTGCACCCACTAGCACTGCTGCCGTGGAGACGCGCCTCTCTTCTCTTGGGATGGCAATGCAAGGAGATGGATGTCTGCAAGGGACCCTGATGGTCTCCTCTGCCATCCTGGGCCCAGAAGCCACTTGCTGCTACTTCTGCTGCCCTCCAAGTGTTCGGTGGAGCTGGGGCATCTGCAGGGCTTCAGATCTCAGGAGACCAAGAGAGGAAGTGGGGCAGAGACTCACTGCCACCATTCAACTCCAAACTGCGAGCCCCTCACTGCGCCCCATGGAGGTAGGAGGGGAAATCGGGGTGCTGAGCCTGACTTTCTTCCTCTTTCCGAACTGTCTCTACTGTCCAATCCTGTTCAGGTTCACCGGACAGAGAAGAAACTGGGCTCTTTGTTCTGCTTGTTTCCACTGGCATCCTATATCAATCCCCACTCCAACCCCGGGCAACTGGAGGTCTGAACGGATGGTGAGCCTGAGAAAGAAAATAGGACCATCTATGCAGGTTGGTGTGCCCAATGAGTCACTATAGGCATGAGGTATTCCGTATTAATCTATATCACTCCCAGTCTAACCTTACCTCATCACCACCAAAACATCCTCCACTTCCTTCTCTGTGTGCAGGTTTGTTACTTACTTCTCTCTCTTGAAAGATGAAATCTGAAGGGTTTCATAATTCTAGGTTTACTCCTCTATGTCCTTGCTTCTTGCTTTCATTCTTTGGTCTCTGATACCTTGTACATGAAATGTTGCCCTAAGTGGAATGTTATAGGTTAAATAATTTTCCCTCCTCCCCAAAATTTACATGTGGAAGTCCTAGCCCCCAGTACCTCAGAATGTGACCTTACTTGAGAAAAGGGGCATTGCAGATGGAATTAGTTAAGATGAAGTCATTCCATTAGGGTGGTCCCTAATCCAGTATGACTGGTGTCCTTACTAAAAGGGGAAATTTGGACACAGAACACACAGGGAGATAAAGGCAAGATTAGGGTAATACTGGTACAAGCCAAGGAATGCCAAAGACCGTCAGCAAACTACCTGAAGTTGGAGAATGGCCTGGAACAGATTCTCTCTCACAGCCCTCAGAATAAACCAACTCTGAGGAATTCCCTGGTGGTCCAGTGGTTGGGACTCAGCGCTTTCACTGCTAGGGCCCAGGTTCAATCTCTGGTCAGAGAACTAAGATCCCACAAGCCCCTCGGCTTGGCCAAAATTAAAAAAAAAACCAACTCTGTTGACACCATGATCTCGGACTTTTAGCCTCCAGAACTGCAAGACAATAAACTTCTCATGTTTAATCCTCCTAGTTTGTGGTGCTTTGTTGCAGCAGCTCTAGGAAACTGATACATGGGACGTATCGTATTGCGTTGTCTTTCCAGCTTGCCGTTGTTCTGGGAAATCTCCCTGCCTCCCCACCTACTACAAGAGCAGCCATGTTGAACAATATGATCCCAATCCTGCCTGGAATTCGCTGGGAACTTGCATTTGAGACCAGGGAACAAGTATCCAGTGACTGAAGCTGAAAAATATAAAACTTGGCAATGGCCAAAAACTGTGTTTTCCACAACAAAGAGAAAGCCAGTCTGCCACAGGACAAAGCTGGCACCCAGAGAAGCAGAAGAACTGGAGGCTTTCCAGTGCTGGCTCTGTCGGTGCCCCAGGCTCCGGCTTTCTCGGGACCTGGCTGTGACTTGAATTCCAGGAGAATGCAGTGACTGTCTGGTAAACTTTTTTTGCTCAAGCTGATTTATATAAGGTTTGTGGCACTTGTTACTCAGACTTCGAGTTAATATATCCTCCAAAACTCAGGCACTCTTATTTTTAATAATAAGATTACTGCTCTAAGTAAGAAACTATGTTCTTACCAGACATGGGTGCACAATTCAGAAAGGAGCCTTAATTAAAAATAAACTCAGTGAAAAAAGTAGAGAGTTAGTTTTGGGCTTCCCTCGTGGCGCAGTGGTTGAGAGTCCGCCTGCCAACGCAGGGAACACGGGTTCGTGCCCCGGTCCGGGAAGATCCCACATGCCGCGGAGCGGCTGGGCCCGTGAGCCATGGCCGCTGAGCCTGCGGGTCCGGAGCCTGTGCTGCGCAACGGGAGAGGCCACAACAGTGAGAGGCCTGCGTACCGCAAAAAAAAAAGTATAGAGTAAGTTTTGTTGGAACATTCTTTGTTCAGTGAAACTTTAAGCCATTATAAACAGCAAGAAATTAGATTAATTTCTTTACCTTTTAGATTAAAACAAAAAATATTTCAGTAACAGGCAACCCTTATCTTTCATTATCATATTGGAGTGTTTGTTAACCGATAGACACAGCATAGTTCCTTCATTAATTAAAAGTCATTTTGCAGAGCTGACTGGGATGGCTGTGAAAGAGTCATTTTAACTATTTATTATGTTTTCATTAGCTTTATTTTCCAAAGAATATATTAGCCCTGTGATAAGTTTCAAGTGCCTGGCATTTTGCCTGAGAAAATATTTGCTACTTAGTGTATTAACAATAAGCTCTTTTCCTGTCTACCCGTTACTACATTTTATAAAATTTCAGAAAAAAATTACTTAGTTTTAATCCTGATTTACACACCCAATGGCTTCTGTGTCCTAAGGATATAATCTCAAAGGCTACCAGCTTTACGTGAGAAAAGGAGAAGAAAATGAAATTTGATGTTGGAAATTAAGAAATAAATTCAGTAATTCTTATGCTATTTTGCATACTGATTAGGGAATATATTAGTTTTCTGTTGCTGCATAACAGTTTACTCCAGAACTTAGTGACTTAAAATGGCATTAAATATTTATTATCTCACACAGTTTCTGTGGGTTAGGCATTTGAGAGTGGCTTAAATGGGTAGTTCTGGCTCAAAGTTTTGCATGAGGTTTCAGTCAAGATGTCAGCCAGGGTTACAGTCATCTGAAGGCTCGACTGGGGCTGAGACATTCACTTTCCCAGGGGGGGACTACTCATATGGCTGGCAAATTGATGCTGGCTGTAGTCAGGAGGCCTCAGTCCTCAACACCTGATCTCCTCACAGTTCTGGTTACGTGTCCTCATGACATAACAGCTGGCTTCCCCCAGAGTGAGTCATCCAAGAGAGAGCAAGGTAGAAGCTGCAACTTTTATGATCTAACCCTGGGTTACACACTGTTATTTCCACAATATCCTGTTACATGGGCCAACCCTATTCAATGTGGGAGGGTAAAAATACTGGGAAGTAAAAATCACTTGGGCCCTCCAATCATCTTAGAGAACTTCCTATTTTATTACAAGTATTAATGAGGAAAATAAAATCTTTGTAAAAAAAAGTACAGAAAATTCTTTTCAAAATGAGCCTATTTAAGAAAATGTTTTAAATATTTATAATAATTTATAATAGCGCCACAGAATTTAAAATCAGAAGGAAAATTCGATATCAACCACTCTAACTTGGTCATGGAGGCTGAGACCCAGAAAGGCAATGATGCTTTTCTAACTTCACATAGCAAATAAGTGACTGAATCAGGGTTAGATCCAGGTCTCTTTACTGTTAGGGCTTACGGTGAATAACCTGGCCTGGAAATCAATATCCATTCCAACCTCCTTCCAATATGCCTTCCTACTGCCAAAACTGGAAAACCTAAACACTAACCCAAACACCCTTGCAGCTAGAGTTCTGGATGTGATTGGATTCAGGCAATCAGATTGCTGACTTGAGATCTGGAAATTGGAAGTGATAGAGAGAATGGGCTGTTTGCAGCTCGTGCTGCTTCCGTTGGCAAAGGTGGCTGCAGAAGAGTTGCACTGTCCCATGGCCGAGGTAGCAGAGGTACCCATGCTCTGGTCACCAGCATGGTAAGAGCCAAGAGGCAGGGCTCAAATGAGTTAGAATGCACCAAGCAGATGTGACATGGTTTCAAAGCTGAGAGTTGCAGCAATGGCTTCCTGATCTCTGAAGAGTACATAAGCTAATATGTTCTTGGAGTGAACAACTGCAGTGGCGACTGCTACAGCCAGGAAGGTGGTTAGCAGCTCCCCTGGAGAACCAGTTCAATGGGGTGATTCTTGAAGTTGTTCCTGGATTCTAAGCCCAGAACCATTAGTTCAGTTCATCCAACCATTTTGTAAGCACCCAGTTCCCTGTATTAATTCTCATTCTCTTAAAATGGCTCAGTGCCTGTTATCTGCACCTAAATTCTATTATAGAGCATGTTAATGCATAAGAATGAAAAAAACAGGGCTTCCCTGGTGGCGCAGTGGTTGAGAGTCCGCCTGCCGATGCAGGGGACACGGGTTCGTGCCCCGGTCCGGGAAGATCCCACATGCCGCGGAGCGGCTGGGCCCGTGAGCCATGGCCGCTGAGCCTGCGCATCCGGAGCCTGTGCTCCGCAACGGGAGAGGCCACAACAGTGAGAGGCCCGGGTACAGCAAAAAAAAAAAAAAAAAAGAATGAAAAAAGCGGGCTGACACTTACAGCTACATTTCACAGTTGTTAGGAACTGACCGGGCATTTACAGATAAGCCATGTATTCTCCAATTAAATGTAAATAATTTCTCAGAACATCAGCTTCAGACAAGGTCCCTCTGTTGACTTTGATGGATCAACATAAAGACCACTCAGTGTCATGTCTGAACGTGGACAAATTATGAACATTGTCCGTATCACAAAAATGACCAAACACGCCCCTATTCTTGCTCATCTGAGTGACTGCTGCTTTTTTCCAGTGATAACCTTAGCACTTCCTCTTCCTGGATAGGATTTATTAAGATGCCCAATCATAGATTTGCTCCTCTTGCTGACAGCTTTCAATCTAAACACAAGCCCTGTTTCCTTTGCCTTCCCCATGTCAGCTAACACAAGCCCAAGTCCTCCAACTCCTTCGGAACCCCCTCTTACTGCTGCATGGTCTGCTTCCCTGCAACAAGTAATAAACCCAACAGATGTGTTCCTGCT
>NW_006797357.1:1558843-1568616 GCF_000442215.2 Lipotes vexillifer
CTTTAGCTGAAAGGCATTGACATGCATAATTTGATTTGAACACCTCATGCTGTTCTAGTGGTATGGACTATTTATACTGGTTACTTGCTATGAATAAGTACTTTCTATGAATAAATGAATGACTTGATATAGAATTAGTATTCCTTTTCTGCTTTTTCCTCCCTTGTGCCTCCTATGAAAGCCAAAAAATGCCATGGTAACAGTTTTATGCCAGCAAAAGCCCAGAAATTATATGTATCAAATGATAAAAAGAAAAGCATGAAAGAAAGAATAGACAGTAAGCGTACAAGGCAATTGAACATTAGAGATAAGCAATTATATAGTGAATTGGATGATAATACAATTTCTTGAATGCCCATAATATGCCAGACACTTGTGACAGTAATTTACTATCATTGACATCACAACTATACTAGAAAGTAGGAATTTTAATTCCCATTCCATAAAGGAGGAAAACTAAGGCCCTGGAGCCTAATGACCCACTCGGTACAGTGCTCCCACCTACCAAGTAGTGCTGGTATCCAAACTTGGGCTGCTAAAGATCATGTGTTTCTGGGTCTTCCCTGGTGGCGCAGTGGTTGAGAATCTGCCTTCCAATGCAGGGGACACGGGTTCGAGCCCTGGTCTGGGAAAATCCCACATGCCAGGGAGCGGCTGGGCCTGTACACCACAGCTACTGAGTTAGCGCGTCTGGAGCCCGCAAGCCACAACTACTGAGCCTGCGCGTCTGGAGCCTGTGCTCCTGCAACAAGAGAGGCCGCGAAAGAGAGAGGCCCACGCACCGCGATGAAGAGTGGCCCCCGCTTGCCACAACTAGAGAAAACCCTCGCACAGAAACGAAGACCCAACACAGCCAAATATAAAAATTAATTAATTAATTAATTAAGATCATGTGTTTCCATGATAGAAATAGAGATAATGTGGACATTCCTGAATGAAAACAAAAGACCATTCTTTTCTAAGTATTAGGTCTTTGGCTTTGGTGTTATTTGTCAGAATAGAAAACATCTATTAAATTATTTGAATGTGTTTTAAGAATCCCTGATTGAGTGCCCATTTCCTATTTTCACCTTCGTCTTGGGAAAAATATAAAATCTATAAACTGAGAACATAAACAAGTTACACAAAAAATTGCGTGCATCTTTCCTAAAAGATAAATTCCACATGAAGTGGGAGATAATGTACCCACTAAAGAAAAGAGAGTGATTTACTAGACGGAGGAAATTCCGTTAATACATATAATGTTGAGTCCATGATTGAATGTTGTTACTACCAATCATTTCTGCCTTAGGAGAGGTTATAAAAGAGGTTAGTTACTTCTTCTTTTTTTTTTTTTTTTTCGGCCATGCCCCATGGCTTACAGGATCTTAGTTCCCTGATCAGGGATTGAACTCAGGCCACGGCAGTGAAAGCCTGGAATCCTAACCACTAGGCCACCAGGGAACTCCCTCTTTTCATTATTCTTGTTAAACTAAGTGCCCTGGATACTTTAATCATTTTTAGAATCACAAATCCTTCTTTGGAATCTTTTGCAGATGAAACTTCTTTACCCGGACCGGGGCACGAACCCGTGTCCCCTGCATCGGCAAGCGAACTCTCAACCACTGCGCCACCAGGGAAACCCGAGGTTAGGTACTTCTGACTCTTTGACATAGTCACCCGGTTGTGAGTAAAAACCTCTATAATGAACCCCTCAAATCTGAAAGAGGAGAATATCCAGGTCAGCTCAGATATTTGGGAGAAAAATATAGATTTTTACAGGCAGAACAAGGAAACCAGCACAGTTAATATTTGAACTTTGCTTATTTTTACGTTGAGAAAGAAGCATGATTATCTTTTGACTGACTCTTGTTATCCTGAGACAACAGGACTTGTTCAAGGAGCTACTGGCAATTCAGTGTGACTGGAGGGAAAGGAGAATGTGGGGAATTGTGATGTATTACTTTGGTTGTAAGCGACAGAAATCCACTTGCTCTGGCTTAGGCAAAAAGGAGGGTTTATTGTTAATAAAATCAATAAAATCAATAAAAGGGTAGCAACAACTAAGTTGCCAAGAAAGCAGGGATGCTAATGAACTTCAGGAACAACTGAACTAGCACCTGGAACATAGTAACATTCAATAAATATTTACTGAATGAAAGAATAAACTAGAAATTGGGATAATGCTAAGACTCTGCCTGACATCTTCTAGCCTGGGAGAAAATATGGCCATTGACATATAACGAGACTTCCATCTTATGGTTTCCACTATCAGAGAGGACTAATATCAAGCTCTCTTGGTTTCATGTGGAAAAATTCCAGAAAAGCGTTCTGACTGGGCTGTCTGGGGTCAGATGCCTGCTTCCAGATTGATTAGCTGTGGTCAGCATGGCAAGGTCACATAAGAATATCAAAGTTCCCACAATAGTCATGTGAATTCGGGTGGAAGGTAGGAAAGGAAGAGGTGTGTACCTTAGGGTGATGTAATCTGCCTGCAAAGAGGAATGCCATTAGATATATCTCTTAGGAAACTCATAACTGTGTCTGTATTATTTTGGTAAGGCTGCCATGACAAAGTGCTGCAGACTGGGTGGCTTACACATGAGAAATTTATTTCCTCACATTTCCGGAGGCCAGAAGTCCAACACCAGGGTGTGGGCAGTGTTGGTTTCTTCTGAGGCCTCTCTCCTTGGCTGCCTCTTGTTGTCACGTGTTTTTCCCTCTGAGCATATGTCCCAATCTCCTCTTCCTCTAAGGACACCAGTTATACTGAATTAGGCTCCACCCTAATTGTCTCATTTTAACTTGGTTACTTTCTAAGAGACCCTGTCTCCAAATACAGTCACATTTTGAGACACTTGGAGGTTAGGACTTCAACATATAAATTTAAGGGGCACACAACTCAGACCATAATAATTTCTAATAAGAATATTTTTGAGGCTGTTCATTACATAGTATTTTCTTTCTGATCTGGGTATCAGAAAAATTGTGTGGCTTATTTTTAGATTATTGTCATTTGGTTTACCAGATGGTCACGTTTTCTCTTTCTTCATGGCTTTTCTGATGCTTGTTGACTGATAAGTGACCCATTTGGAGGACTTCACGGTATCAATTTCTTTTTAGTCCTAACTTCCACAAAACATATGTTTTATGTTCTTAACTTGTGTTTCCTTTCCTCTTTCTCATCTATTTATAATTTGTGTTATCTTGTTATATGATGTGAGTCTCTGTATACTCTGAATGTATCCATAATTGTATTCCATATGTTTGATAGATAAATAAGCGCTTACTTCATCAGCTGTATTTATATAAGTAGAACATCATCAAGGAAAAGCAGAGGAAGCTTACATGCTAATAAGAAATGTCCTTTGTAATAAATCATCTCAAATCCTCAAATCTATTTTTGGAAAGAAGCAGAGCCTATAAAAGAATATATAAACTGGGTAAAGCCAAGATGTGTCACAAAACATTTTTTTAATCCAACAGTAATTAGGCAAATCAATGCTTAAATTAGCACAAACTCGTGAAAATAAGCATCCTTAAACTGATTTTTCCATTTATTTGCCCAGAGGCAGACACAGTATAGGAGGAGTTGGGTTGTTGCCAGACCTAAAGCATTTTTCTGAGCTCTGTCAACTTCTATTAACGGGCAGTGACGCCATTCTGGCCCTGAGCCAGCCGGCGCAGGCACTTAGATTTGTTCAACAGGCTGGCTGGAGGCAAGCATTGCATCAGAAATGTGGACCACACACACCACTGATTCAAAACAAACACCTCCAAAGAGAACTGACTTCCTGTGACGCCAGCAGAGAGCAAATGGCCTGTGCCCAGGTACCCTAGTGCAGAGGAGGGGTGAACAGCCAGCAGCCCCTCCCCAGGTCTCCACAGGGTCTCTGAGTCACAGAACACCCTATGCTGTGAGCAGCCAACATGGACATTGACCCAAACAGCCTGGGTGACTTTAGTTCCATTTCATTTAATTAATGTGGTGAACTCACAAATGTATTTTTAAAGGTGCGTTGTCCTTTTCTGAATTGTCTGCTTCCCCACTGTCCTAAAGTCCATTCAGTGGTTTTTCCCAGCATTAATTCCATAGTGGCATGTGCCCAAAGTGCTCCTAGGGTAGCAAAAGTATCAGTGCCCCTAAGCTGCTGTGGGCCTGTGTGCTAGACATCCACTTCCCGTTAGAGCATGAGAGAAAGGGAGAGAGGAGGGAGAAAGGGATGAAGTGAACACGATGTGACGCAGGCTTCTTAGACCTGAAAAACTTACATGTAAGGGATGAGATGGAGCGTTACATCCCTAAGTCCACAAAGATTTTTAAATACAGAGTAAAATATACCTCCAATAGGCTCATGGAACAGAAAAGGGACATTAGGGAAAACCCGAGAAAAATCTGAATAAAATATGGACTGTATAGTTAATAATGTATCAATATTGGTTCGTTAATTATCACAAATGTAATTACTAGTGTAAAATGTTAATGATAGGGGAAACTGGGTATTTAGATTTTAAAGAAATCTAAATTCTTTAGATTTAAAACTTTCAAAATAAAAAGTTTATGTAAAAAAATATATTTTAGGGAATTCCCTGACGGCGCAGTGGTCAGGACTCTGTGCTCTCAGTGCCAAGGGCCCGAGTTCAATCCCTGGTTGGGGAGCTAAGATCCCACAAGCCATGCAGTGCAGCCAAAAAGTAAAATAAAATAAAAATTAAAAATATATTTTATATATATGTCATATTTTATACACTACATATGTAGTATATTTAATCTTCGATAGATTTGTTTCAAAATAATCTATAATCTGAGGGACAGGGGGATATTGGCAGCAGGATAGAGGAAATAAGATTGGCTATAACTTAATAATTGTTGGAATTGGGTGATGGATACAAGGATGGGTATATTATATTATCCCTTCTACTCTACTTTCATATATGCTTAAAATCCTCCATAATAAAAAGTTCAAAAATATATACACTCATGACCAGTTTGCAGGGCAGAAATAGAGACACAGATGTAGAGAACAAATGTATGGACACCAAGCGGGGGAAGTGCGGGGGGAGAGGGGGCTGGGTGGGATGAATTGGGAGACTGGGATTGACATGTATACACTAATATGTATAAAATGGATAACTAATATGAACCTGCTGTATAAAAAATAAATAAAATTCTAAAACTCAAAAAAAAATACACTCATTAAATTGAGAACTTAGAAGAAGAATTATAAAGTATATAAACTGTAGTCCTGGCCTCTTTTTTACTCTGTGAGTGTATGCATAACTTGCAGTTGAAGGCTAGCATATATTATTAGTGCTAAAAAGAGTGTGGTCTTCCCATTAAGGGTAAGTCAATGGTATTGACGTGTGTCACAGCATGTGCTTCAGAGGCTTTCCTTTCAGGGGGATGCATTATGTCAGGCATTATGTCAGGCATTATGTCAGGCTGGCCCGCCACCCCACTGCCCCCTACGAGCAATGGCAGACACTGCCTTCTCCAGACGGGGTCAGAGCCAACGGAGCCATAGTTCTGGAAGGATATTTTTCTCTGTGTGATGATAGAGTAGGCAGCTCAAGTTCTGGGTCTGATCTGGGTAAAAATTCTTCAGTCATGACATGAAGTGGGGACTGATAAGCTCCTCTGCACTTTGCCTGCCACACCTCTCACTGCTGTGACATGAAGTGGGGACTGATAAGCTCCTCTGCACTTTGCCTGCCACACCTCTCACTGCTGCCAAAACAGTACCATAAACAGACGGTAGCCATTGGTAAGACAGTGCTCAGCATTCTTCCTCTGAGAGTACCCCCATTAAGCACCTCCTCCCCCTGCATCCCTCTTAAGTGAAAAGTACCGGCAACCATCCAGGATTCCAAACAAGACGCCCTGGAGCCATTCATCCTTAACACCCAAATCTCTTCATCTTCTAGAATCCAACTAATCCCCAGATTGTACCATCTTCTGCAGATCCTACCACCTTTTCTTCTCTCAAATCTATTCTCACCTCTTCAGCCCTGTTGCCCTTTGAAATTTCAAACACACTCTCCATCACCTGGACTATTTCATGGTCTCCTACTGCTGTTTTCGACACCTGCAACCCATTCTGATGCTGCCATGAAGATGATCAATGTGATCGTCTCACTTGTTTTCTGGGAACCCCCTCAATGTTGCCCTACAACCTTCAGAATGAAGGATTTGCTTCTTAGTTTGGAACACAGGGTCGATCACAACCAGGCCTCTGCCTACCTCTCCTTCCTTTTATGCCCCATCCCACCAAGTTCAACTGCTTGTAGTACCAGGACTGTGCCAGGTGGTGTCATATCTATTTACCTTTGCTCCATGGTCCCCTCCTCCTGGCATGCTCTGTTTATACCTGTCCTCTCAGCAGACACCTCCATATCTTTCAAGACTGAGCTCAAGCACCATCCCTGAAGAAAACTGTCCTGATCAGGACCTGCCGCAGAGGTGAGTGTGGCGTCAACCCAGCCCATACTCCACTCACCAAATCCCATGTTCTGGGGTAGAGAATACCTGAGCCCAGAGGATGTGGCTCTGATTTACAAAAAAGTACTGTATGTACTAGCTGTAACCCTCCTGCATAAGTAGAATCTACTACTCCCTTTTTTGCATTCCCACTATACTCCCTACACACCAGCTGTCACTTACTGAACTTGTAGTTAAGTGGAGAGAGGTGAGACAGAGATTTGAATCCTTGGCCCACTTAGGGCAATGCCATCTCTTTTCTGACTTGTAACTGCTGCACGTAGCACAGAGCCTGGCCCATATTAGGCCCTTAATAAACGATTACTGAGTCAATGAAGCCATAAATAATGCACTAGTTCAGAGCACTGTATTGTTTTATATTTTATGAGCATATTTATTTAAGGCACAATTCGCAAACAAGCAATATATTAGAACATTAGAATTTTACATCTGACAAAGCACGACCTGGTTCAGTGAGCCATGTTGGTAAATCTCCAGCTCATGACTAATGATCTCAAGATCCTCGTTAGAAGCATCCTCAGGAAGAGGCAGAGGCCACGGCTTCGAACCACCAGTCCCCAGCTCACTTTCAGAAAGGCAGCACAGCCGGGAGGACTCATAACAGGAGGCCTGTTGAAAACAAGCTGTGGTTTCACCCTGTGTTTGGATTTCTGTGCAGGGAAGAGCACTTCCTCTTGCATTTGTTAGAGCCAAATAACACATTCTGGGTAGAAAGGACTGCAGGTGTAAACCTAGTGCTGGACATAGGAAAAGGTGGCACCATCCTAGAACTGGCTGAATATGTAGCTTGGAACAAGAACTTGTGTGGCAGGCAACCAAGGATTGGGGATTGCTTTTGTTACACCATTTTCTGCTGGGATTGCAATATGAGGGAGGCCTTGTTGATTTGTGTATAGTCTGTTATGCTTGGCAATACCCTCTAATTAGCACTGGTTGAATACTTGCTAACTTGTGAATTCTTCAGAAGAGAGGAGAATATAAAAATATCCCAAGGCTCTCCTGTCTTCCCCTTGTTGCAGTTAACTTAGGGCAGTGGGAAGCAGTGAGCTGTGGACCCAGGCACTGTCTAGAGAAGTAGACAGACCATGAGTATGAGGCAAGCTGAGTCCTTGTCTGTTTCACTTCCATGATGGTATTCACCAACAAAGCTATTTTAGTCTATTTTAAGGAAGAAGAAAATCAGACCCTAGAAAACCATTTCAGAAAAGCAGCCAGAAAAACGAAAAAAAAAAAAAAAAGGATTAAACCACATCTCTTGGAGAGAGAAATAAAAATTTGGGTTTTGTTAGAAACAATGTTCCCTTTCCCAATACTGTCAAATCCATAAAAATTGGGAGAAAAAAAAATCTTTCTGGGTTTTTGCATGCACAGGGCATTTATTCTCCCTCCCATTTCTTAATTTGGCATTTTGTTTCTTCAAGTACCAAATCCAGTAAATGTTCTTTAAATGGAAAGAAAAAAAGCATTAATGAATGCCAGAAAACAGTTTCCCAGCTAGCCAGCCAAACCACAAATATCCAAAAATGTGATTTCATTTTAAATAATATAATGAACTGAAGAATATCAAAGAAATATAAAGGAAAGAGGAAAATGTATTCTAAATATCTGCTAAAAGGATTTCCAACTTCAGATTATACAGAAGTACAGATGAAGAGAGATAGCTAATCAACAATGGAAATCAAAACCCAGTGTTGACAAAATTGAGATGATATCAGTGGTCAATGAACGCTGAAACCTCATATGGGCTTAATCCATCACCTACTCTGAGTTTCTTGAAATACACTCACTATTCAGTGTCTGCATTTTCCTCAGCTGTAAAATGGAGTCAAGGAGTCCATATTACAAACCAACCGAGAAACTAAAGGTGGCATACGTTGAAGACATTAGTGTTGGAATCTGTGTTTTCTAAGCATCAACTCTTCCTCTGGGGAGGCTGGTAGGCTGCCTTAAGTCCAGAAAGGACGGCCTCTGCATCCCTGAAGCTGAGAGAAGAAGTGAGATCATCCGTAACTACTTGGGTGACTTCTCTTCCAAGAAGTTTTCACTAATATGCTCCATAGCCCAGGAGGGAAGGCTTAGACTCCTAGTCTGTTTTCCCCAAACACCTGGGCATATCTCTCTTGTTGCATGTAAACAGTTATTGTAATGCAATGCTTACATGTATCCATTGTTAGATATCTCTGGTGCCAAGAGTAGTGGCTGGAACATGAATTAACTAATTTACACAGAAGCTTCATTTCTTTTTATACAAAGAACTCAAGTCTCTTTAGTTGTTCTACCCTATGATTATGTAATTCTAACTATGTTTTAGTACTAGCAAGTAGGAAGCATTATTCTTATGTCTCTTATAAACAGAGAAACTGGGGTACATATACCAACTACATCTGGATCGGTGTTTCTCCAACTTCAGTGTGTGTGCAAAGCATGTGGGGATTTTGTTAAATGCAGATTCTGATTGAGTTGGACTGGGGAGGGGCCTGAGATCCTGCCTTTCTAACAAGCTCCCAGGTGATGCCAAAGCTCTTGGTCCATAAGGTAACAGTGAGTGAGTTGAGCCAGATGGAATTTACTGTTCTCCCCTGCAAGTTAAGTCCAGAGATGAGCAGCTTACGCTGCTTTGGAGGTTCTGCTATGTTATCAGGGACCCAAGTTCCTTCTATCTCCTTTACTATCCCCGGTATGCTTCACAACCCCAAGGTCTCCTCTTGTCCTAAGATGGCAGCTGCCACTCTGGTCATCACATTAATACTATAACCAGGTGAGAAGAGGAAGCACCAAGGACAAACAGGTGTATGGCTGGGTCAGTCCCACTATTGGAGTTTTCAGGAAGAGCTCCAATCAATAACCTTCACTGTGTAGGAAAAACTCACTTCTCCCTTGTTTCTCCTTCACTCCTACACTACTACCACAATCACAACACTTCTGACACCAGACGTGTGATGTTTTCTCCCCCACACCAAGCAATTCTGTGATACCAGCTGGGCGTCCTACAATTTAACTTGGTTCTGACACTATCTACCTGGAGATAGCATCAGATTTCAGAGGCCAAGGGCTCAGTCCTACAAGACTGCTCACCCCCTGACTCCCCCAATTCAGACCCCAATCACAAGTCCCGGTTGTCACCTGTGCTTCTGACCAACTGACTATAAATTGGACGTTCCCATGACCCCCTCCTCAGGTTCAGTTAATTTTCTAGAATGGCTCACACAATTTACTTACTAGACTATGAGTTTATTACAAAGGATATTACTCAGAAACGGCCAGATGGAAGAGATACATGGGCAAGGTGTAGGGA
>NW_006797357.1:1568651-1581069 GCF_000442215.2 Lipotes vexillifer
TAGGGAAAGGGACTCGGAGCTCACATGCCTTCCATGATTGCACCTCTCTCCTAGTACCTCCTAGGGCTCACCACACCAGAAGCTTTCCAAACCCCTACCTTTGGGGTTTTCATGGAGGCTTCATTACATAGGCATGATTGATTAAATCATTGGTTATCGGTGATGGATTCAACCTCCCAGCCCCTGTCCCCTCCCCTGAGGTCAGGGGTGGGACTGAAAGTTCCAACCCTCTAATCACAGGGTTGGTTCCCCTGCAACCAGCCCCCATCCTTAGGTGTGGTCCAAAGGTCACCTCATTCACATAAATTCAGGTGTGGTTGAAGGGGGTTTCTTATGAATATCAAGAAACCTTTATCACTCTTATCACTTAGGAAATTTCAAGGGTTTTAGGAGCTCTGTGCCAGAAATGGGGATGAAAACCAAATATATATTTCTTAATATAAATCACTACATCACATTCACCTACATGTCAATGGCCAAAACAGCATAGCCACCTGTGTAGAGGAAAGATCGAAGATGTGGTTTTTCAGCTGCGTACACTGCTGATAACACTGAATTGAGGTTCTCTTAGGAAGGAGGAAGGGGAAGTGGATGCCAGGCAGACAGCAGCAGCCTCTACTAAAGTCAAATGAGATCATCATGGATCCCCTGTTAGTCACCCATAGCTTTAACCTCTGCTGTTACCCTGTTCAGGTACACATGAAAAGTCAACTCTCTTTGTGGCAAGTTCTGCCTTATATGCTCCCTGACTTCATTTCTTGACCGAAGCCATCATCATGCTTGGCTCTAAAACTTGAAGAAAGTCGGGGGGAATCAGTTCTTCATACTTCTGCTGCTTTACCTTTGGAATAACATTAATATTCAATGTTTCATTTGGTTTGGGCTTTTTTTACATTGGTTCTCAGGTGCTAGGGAAGCACTGTTACTGTGACATCAGCCGAGATGCTGGCTCAAGGATACTGTCAGGCCCTCCGGCTATTGTCCCTGAGGTTATGGCTTATAAATCAAGGAGTGAATCCAAAGAGGATGTGCTTTCTTCCCTACTCAGTGCCAATTCAGTTCATTCCTTGAGTAGAGTAGAGTCACCCAAGGAGAAGAAATGCCAGGCCATTGATTTTCGCCTGAGCAATCACATTCTTTTCCTGGCTCTTTGCCCAGGACCTCCAGGGAGAAGGCAGGGGCCAAGAAGCAATATACATCCCTGAAAGGGAGGTTTCTTGTGTGAATAAAATGATGGCACCTGTTGATGGCTCAAGGCAATAATAGAGGACACAGGTGGGATGCTCTCCGAGATGCCTATCTCAAGGAGTTAACTCCTCCAAAATTTCAGTCTTGGGATAGTGAATAGCTATAGTGTGTTCATCTATTACTACTAGTGTTACTAGGACTTCATTCCTTAAAAATAATTTATGCAAATTAACCAAAAGTAGCTTTTATTTATAAATGTAATATGATCTATCTGTATTAGTTCCACCATCAGATTTGGGTGGGGGATGGGAGAGGGGAAGAGAATAGTCCATGAATCTATATATGTGTCAAGCATTGTTATAAATCAAATGTTTTTCATATATATTTATTACTATTTTTCAAGTGCTATAGATGTAGTTTTGATTAATAAAATGCAACTTTATTTTTAAATGTGACTGAATTTTTAATTGAGAAAATATATTATGGCAAAAAGCAATGACTGGATACTAAACATACAACAACCATTATGTGACAATATGTCAAACTTTGAATATTAAACAGACATCCTTATACTTGGACATGTTGGGACCCTCTATTCTATACTATCAGGGAATTAACATCTCTACACATTTTAGGGATTTTTATTTTTGTATTGAGTTGGATCTAAAAGTTGGTCTTTCTGTCCCATTCATCTCAAAGAATGTGGAGTAGATTGGTGGAGCCTAGTAAAGGTATATACAGTTGAGAAAAAAAATGTTTAAAGTTTGGAAAGTCAAAGAAGTTGATACCTGACTCCTTTTGACCCATGGGCCTGAATTTCACAAAGGATTTGCAGAGAAGCATACTTCATACATTCATAAACTAGTTATTGAGTGTGTACCACTTACAAGGCATTGTTCTAGATGCCTAGAATACAACAGGGAATTAAAGAGACAAAAATGCCTGCATTCCTGGAGGATAAAGTCCTTTTCATGACTTGGTAGGTGAGAAAAAATGCTAACCAAGCACTCTTCATATGATGTTTCCCAGCTAAATCACCTCTCCAGCTTTGGCAGTAAGGTGAAGACTTTAGGACCAGAAAATGTTTACACATGACTGAAGGATTCTGCAAACCCATTCCTAAATCTTGGCGTGCGATAGTCTGCTGTCATCTTATTCATTTATCCCTCAAAAAATAATAAAACTAACTCTGAACACCTAGAATCACTGGAAATTTCATCACCCCCCTCCAGAATGACATTAGACACCATCAGATGAAATATTCATTTCTGAAGACAGCACTAATTTTTTTTAAAAGTTCACCTTTATTCTCAGAAACTTGCTACAGACATTTTTCTTTGAAAAATATCCCATAGGGTCTTGTGAGGAAGTCCATGAGAGCCTTTCAGAGTGAGCAGTGACTTGGGGCAACTACCCTACATTCTACCCCATGGGGATTCCTGGCAGGAGTTCCAAGAGGTATTTTGGGATGATAGAGGATCCAGAGAGCTGGTTCTTGAATGGAAGAAAGGAAAGAGGAAAGAAAGAAAGAAAGAAAGAAAGAAAGAAAGAAAGAAAAAGAAAGAAAGAAAGAAAGAAAGAAAGGGAGAAAGAAAGGGAGAGAGAAAGGGAGAGAGAAAGAGAGAGAAAAAGAGAGAGAAAGAGAAAGAAAGAAAGAAAGAAAGAAAGAAAAAGAAAGGAAGAAAGAAAGGAAGAAAGCAAGAGAGAAAGCAAGAAAGAAAGAAAGAAAGAAAGGAAGGAAGGAAGGAAGGAAGGAAGGAAGAAAGAAAGGAAGAAAGACTTGAGGATCAGGGACAAATACATGACCAGCCCATTAATTAACATCAGTATCAGTCAACAACCATAGAAGGAAGAATGACAAACAGTTCATAGGAAATAGGTTTGTTGCCCACTAGCTTCTCCCATACTTAAAGACATTCATTTTTTTAAAAAATTTTTTTAACATCTTTATTGGAGTATAATTGCTCTACAATGGTGTGTTAGTTTCTGCTTTATAACAAAGTGAATCAGCTATACATATACATATATCCCCATATCTCATCCCTCTTGCATCCCCCTAACCCACCCCTCTAGGTGGTCACAAAGCGCGGAGCTGATCTCCCTGTGCTATGTGGCTGCTTCCCACTAGCTATTTTACATTTGGTAGTGTATATATGTTTTAAAGACATTCTTCATCCCCACCCTGAAGTCCCTGCCCTATTGCCAAAGAATGCAGGTGTAACTGCCCCTTTCCTTTCTTCTTCCCCACTTCATTCAACAAGTGCTGAACAGGCCAGGCCTTGGGCTAGGCCTGGGGATACAGGAGCCCAAAACAAAGGATGGGTCTTCCCTCAGAGAATTTTTATTCCCTGCTGTCTCTTCAGGGATGACCCTCCTGGGATGTCCCCAATTCCAGCCCTGCCTAACTCCCCTTCCCGCCACCTCCCCTGCCCCCAACCCCACCCTTGCATCTAGAGAGCTCCCCTTTACTTTCTGTGCTGAGGTTTCAGACATGATTTCATTCAGGGAAAAAAATGTTCTGCTTTTAAATAATATTATTGAGGGACTTCCCTGGTGGTGCAGTAGTTAAGAATCCATCTGCCAATGCAGGGGGCATGGGTTCAAGCCCTGGTCCAGGAAGATCCCATATGCCATGGAGCAACTAAGCCCGTGCGTCACAACAGTTGAGCCTGAGCTCTAGAGCCCGTGAGCCACAACTAGTGAGCCCGCATGCACAACTACTGAAGCCCGTGCGCCTAGAGCCCGCGCTCCGCAACAAGAGGAGCCACCACAATGAGAAGCCTGTGCACCGCTATGAAGAGTAGCCCCTGCTCACCGCAAACTAGAGAAAGCCCCCGCGCAGCAACAAAGACCCAACGCAGCCAAAACTTAGAATAAATTTTAAAAAATTTTAAAAACTGTAAAAAAAAAAAAAAGATCATCTGAAATGTCTTTTAAAAAAATATGCTATTGAGGGGCTTCCCTGGTGGCGCAGTGGTTGAGAGTCCGCCTGCCGATGCAGGGGACACGGGGTGGATACGTCCAGTATGTATATCTTTTCCTTCTGAAATGGCCTTTTAAAAATAAGCTTAATCTAGCACCATCTATTATTACCATATCAGTCAGGACTATTTTTGTTTCCCAGAAGCTCAACTCAAAGTTTTAGGAAATAAGAATGAAAAAAAAAAAAAAAAAAAAAAAAATATGCTATTGAAAGCCTCTGGTCTTTTTTATAACCCTTGGATTTGAGGGATATATATACACACAGTGTTTTCATAGATAATATAATATATAAATAATAGTATTATTAATATATTATATATATTATATAAATAATAGTATTATTAATGTATTATATATAATATTATATATAATATATAAATAATATTGTATGTAATGTATAACAATAGTATTATTTATAATAATACATCAGGACATAACAGTAATTCTGAGCCAAAGTGGACACTGTGCAGGCCACACATGTGGAAGGGCCCACCTGCACTGCCCTGGCCTAACAATGGTGAGGAGCAAGGTGGTGTTGAACCCCTGGATGAAGTCTCATGACAAGAAGCAGAGTGGTGGATGCACACTGGGCTCTGGAACTGCTTTTTATTTTTGCCTGATTTTTTTTTAATCGACCTGATTTGAATGGACAGATTTCCAGGTTTTAATTACACATCCCCACCCCACCCCTGGAGGGCTTTGGGAGAACCCTCTCTTGGGCTGCCACCACAAGTTCCTTTCTGTCATTATGACAGTCAGGGAGAAGCTGGGAGACTTTATGAATCTTCTTTAAAGTCCATCCAGACGTTTTCCTGCTGGGAGGTATTTTGGCCGTATCTGGAGTGTTCTGGGCAATCCAGGACCTCCTAGAGGGCCAGTACCTAAGAAAGGACACCCTATTTCTACTGACAGTGGTGACCCTTCTTCTCGCAAGGCTGGGCCTTATAACTCAAGGAGGTGTTTGAGGTTGGGCTTCTCTTACCTTCTCATTCTGCTGGGGTACATATTGGACACCATATTGAATTTAGATACTGACAACTGAGGCCCATAATCACCATATTCCCAGTTTCATTCACTTTTTTTTCCCCTCCCCTCATCCACTTTTAAAAGCATATTTCCAATTGGATTCCCTACAGAACTCTGCCAAAGGAGCACCACCTCCATCAGCCACAGGAAGTGACAACTCCCTTAGTCCCCAGCCTGGCCACAGCCCATCCTCACTCATGGCCCAACGTCATTTTGCCCTTGCATAGCCTCATTGGTCAGCCTCATCACTAGACTCCAAGAAGCCCCTCCAGAATGCCTGCAGACCACTTGTTTTCTGGGAGTGACTAAACAGAGCTTAATCAGGCCCAGATGAGCTTTGTTTCTTGGAGGGGGCTTGTCCCGGTGGATCCCAGGATAAGCCCCAGGCTAAAGGGCCCAAGTTTAAACCGTGGGTATACAACTTACTTTGAGTAAGTGTGAAATATCTTTGGTCCCTGTTCTTATCTACAAAATAAAGATTAAAAGTAGTCCTTACTTCCAAGGGTTGCTTGAGGGTTTGAATGACTGAGTGTGTTATATATTTAAGCTATACCTGACACATAACAAGTCATCAATAAATATTAGATACTGCTGTCTTGGCCAGTGCTGGTATTGACATTGGCTTTGCCAAACTCATTCATCCATCTGCTTATTTAAAATGTATTTAGGGAATTCCCTGGTCCTGGCACTTCCACTGCAGGGGGCCCCGGGTTCGATCCCTGGTTGGGCAACTAAAATCCCACAAGCCGCGTCGCACGGCCAAAAAACAAAACCAAAAAAATGTATTTATTGAGCACCTACAATAAGCCAGCTGTTATGATCAGCCAAAAATTAAGGACAGCCGTTTTATATAAATTATAAATACATATACAGATTCTAACTTGTTAGTTTTTCTGAAGGTTTTTTTGTGTTTTTAACATGATAAGGCCTGCAAAAAACCTGGAGTTTTAAAATGCTCACCTCTCAGTTTCCTGGTTTTAAAGTTTTATTTCCCTGGTTAGGAAAGCCTCTGGTAGTCAACTCGCCATGACTTCTGCGAGCAAATTTTCACTGTCAGCCTCAAGAGGACCGAGTTAGGAAATTCATGGCAGGACTTTTAAAATTTTGTTTCCAAATTAGATTTTCCAAAATGTAGACATGATTTTTCTCCACATTTATATGCCCCTCTATTGAGATGAGTACTGTCTAAAATGAGACGTATAAAAATAAAAGGTAAAAAGATATTTAAAAAACAGACATTATATCTGGACAGATTTACTGCTCTGGCAGCTGGTCTGGGGGGAGGAGGGAGTCCCCACTCCTGGCCTTCAAGGGACTCTCACGATTATGAAGTCAGGCCCTAGAGGGATGTGACGGGGTTCAAATCCCAGCTTCTGCCATTCTTCCCAGATGACCTTAGGCAAGTTGCTAACTCTGTGCTCCTGTTTTCCTGATCTATACAGGTGGGAAATAAAAATACCTACCCTGCAACATTGTTATGAGGCTGAAATGAAGTAATACATCTATCTAAAACATCAGTAAATGTGTAATAAATATTAGCTGTCAATGCCAGCCACTGATCAATAATTCTTCCCCATGAGCCAGTCTTGTAGATACAGATTTCCTCCTAAAAGGAAATCTTTACTTTTTTAAAAAGATTACCAGGTAATGTTAACTGTCCTCTCCTGACCCTCACTCTACCCCTGCATATGTCCTCATTTGTCATTTTTGTTGAAACCTGGGGCCTAGTGTGTGCTGTTTGTACAATAGTTTTCATCTCCCCTTCCTCCATTCCCTATCCCTGAACCTAGCCCACCTCCCCCTACCCCACTCATTCCTCATTGCTGGTGTCAACCAGAAAAATCTAAATGTATTAGGAAACTTCTTTCAGTAAATTATCTGAAAACCCACTCTCCTGAACCACAGGGGCATTTGATTAAAGTCGGTTTCTTACCAAACCAAACTTGGGTCTGCTTGCCCACTTGCAGTAAAATCAATCTACTGACCCCAGGTTGTGGTGAAGGAAAGGGCAGCGTTTACTGCAGAGCGCCAGGCAAGGAGTCCAGGCAGCTAGTGTTTAAAAGACCCAAACTCCCTGAAGACTTTCAGGGAAAGATTTTTAAAGACATGGTGAGGGAGGGAAGTTGTGGAATGTGTGGTCAGCTCGTGGACACTCTTCTGATTGGTTGGTGGTGAGGTAATCAGGAGTCAGCATCATCAACCTTCTGGTTCCAACCAGTCTGGGGTCTACAGGCTTGTGGGCAGCATACAGTTAACTTCTTCCACCTGGTGAGGGCAGAGGGTGAGGTTCAGTATCTATCAGACATCAGCTCAAAGGACATGACTCAGAATATTCTCTGTAGCCCTCGAGGAGGAGGAACAAAAGGTCCTTAACTTTGTTTAATGGCTAAACTATTATTATTTTGTATTCTGACTGTTTTCCTTTCTTTCTGCATTTTCTCACTTCTCTGTTTAAATATATTCTTTGACTAAAGCTTTTCTACAGACGAAAGGCAGGCGGAGGAGGGCCTGGGGGGAGGTCAGTTGTGGGAAGGCACCATAGGGTCCTGCTCAGTTACAGATTCTGATATCAAACATTTTATTCATGATGAATTCATAAGAAAATTATAAAGAGATTCCTCTCTGATAGTTCTGCCTTTGTATCCCATTTCCAGGCTCAAAAGTCTCAGATTTCTTCTCTCAGTCCTCGTACATTTAAGCGCTCTCTATGGTGTTTCTTCTCCACAGATGTTCTGCTCATATTCTTGGTGTCTTCCAGATTGGACAAATAAAGTTCATTTATTAATTGCCCCATGTCAGCTTCTCCACAGTGAATTCCACTTGCATCTATCAGTGAGTAGATTTAATCAAGTTGTATATTTGGACATTGCCTTTCATTAATCCATCCTAAACTCTATATTTAAGGTAAAAAATAATGCATTTGGGGTTTCCCTGGTGGCGCAGTGGTTGAGAGTCCGCCAGCCGGTGCAGGGGACATGGGTTTGTGCCCCAGTCCGGGAAGATCCGCGGAGTGGCTGGGCCCGTGAGCCATGGTCGCTGAGCCTGCGCGTCCAGAGCCTGTGCTCCGCAACGGGAGAGGCCACAACAGTGAGAGGCCCGCATACCACAAAATAAATAAATAAATAAATAAATAAATAATAATGCATTTGGTGACGTCCTCACCATCTGATTTGAGGACACATGTGCAGTTGACACAGTGGTTAGGAACACAGTCTGGCTGGGTCTGAAGCGTAGCCCCAACCCACTTGCATTGCAAAGTAATATTAGGCAAACTGTTTAACCTCTTTGTGCCTCAGTATGTTGTGAGGATTAAGTGAGTTAATATAAGCAAATATATTACACATTATATATAACAAATACAAATACATTACACATGTGTCAGGTATTCTCTCAAGTGAGATACATACATATGCCATCAGTTTTGTCAATTTAAAATTGTCTGTTTAGTGCACTGTTTAGATGGACACTTCACTTAAGTAAAAATAAACTGTTGTTTTATCTTTTCTGTCTTTATTTTTTCCGTAACCCTAAGAACAGGGATTGTGGTTGGGAACAGAGGCAGGTTTGGGATGAGCAGCAGAGTAGAGATGGGGAAAGGTGCGGGGTTTGAGGTGTGAATGATGCACATGTTTATTTGGTAGTTTTGTCAAAGTGCTACTAGGAGAGAAAATGAGACATGAGTTGATCTTTCCGTCGTGCACATTACTCAGAATTTTTTCCCTGAAAGTTTAATTATTTGATCCTTTCCCCAGGCCAAAATGTCCCAGAGTCAAAATGGCTGCACCAAGAAGACCTCATCAAAATGTCACGTGCCCCATTCTTTAACAGGCAAGGTACTGTTATAGTGTGAAAGTGTGAAGTTGAAATGGGTAAATTCAGAAACCCACATCCTAGCGCAGGCCCACGTGTGAGTGTACATGCTGGTGCAAAAGGCTGGGAGCAGAGCATGCCCCAGACTGGGCCATCAGCAAAAGCTCCAAGACCTAGAAAGTCTAAACACAGGCTTCCCTTAGACCAGCTTACTTTATGAATGAGTCAATAATATTTTTAATATTCCTAAACGGAGTGTATTTATAAAATGGGTTAAAATGTATTGTATGTCTGTCAGAATTGCAGTGCATTTTATTCCAGTCTGAAGTTTGATTCCCGTTTTTCATCCCAATGTTTGCAGGTTTTACGTGTGTAATTCTGAGTGAAGTTTCTGAGTGAAGTAGGTGCTCAGAAATGGTTTTACCCTCTGGGACCGTGGCTTATATTGTTTACAGGCTCCAATCTACTAAAAACAAACAAACAAACAAAGGGAAACAAGTACCTCCATGAGAAAGAGCCCCGAGGCTCTGCCTCTCCTTCTTGAGCCTCAGTTCTATGCCAAGGCCATCCTCTCAAAAGTCCTAATTTGCAGGAAAGAGCCAGATCTTGGATTCCTTCCTCCACACCACCCCCTACACCCAGCAGAACCTGATTTAATGACAGCCTCCTGAGGAAGTTCAAATAGTTAGAATAGACATCTTCTGACTGGAGGAAGTGTGTTCATGTGTACTTGGAGGAGGGACAGGGAGACCCTTATGTTCATTTCACTTCCCCCCTTGGCTTCTAAGGGCCTCCAAAGAACCCCACAAGTCACTGAGTATTGAAAACCACTCTCCTAAATACTGCCTGCTTTTTGCACGGGACTGTTCTCAGGATCAAAATGAGATTCTGCCATGAAAGCAAAGAAAGAAAAGGATTCGAAGGACTAACGTATTCTTCCTTTGTTCATAGTTCTTTGTACAATTACAGTCAAGTAAACCAACAATAAAATGCCTATCTCCCGACAAGACTAATAGCTGCGTGAAGGCAAAGTATATGCCTTTCCTCTGCACCTTTGTACCAGGTAAAGCCTTAGTAAATATTTGTTGACTGTAAAAGAACATAGCATACTATCCCAGCACATGTAGTAAAATGTACTTTCAAGCCCCAGGGAAGCTCTCAGTGATTAAGCTGGAAGGTCTTCCAAAGGATCATCTGTAAAACGCAAAATGCATACTAAAGCCAACATTTGTTGAGTGTTTCTACCAGGCAGGTCAGGTGAGATTCTAAGTGCTTTACATGCTTGTAACACCTGGGAGGAATATCTTATTATTATATTCCCTTTTAGATGAGAAAATTGAGACATAGAGATGTTAAGTAACTTGCCCAAAGTCATACAGCTAATGGGTGTCAGAGTTTGGTTTCAAACAGGAAGGTCTTGCATCAAAGCCTAGTTTCTCAACCACTAAACCTCAGCAAAATAAAAGCAGATGCTGGTCACTGGCTCCTGGAGCCCATTTCCCTTGATGGGGGTCCTCTGTTCAACCCAGACAAAACCGGAAGAATTCTTGGTTCCAACTGCATTCAACCAGCCAACTCTACCCTTTTGAAAATGCAAAAACAGAGGCTCCAATCTATAAATTGTCTTGCAACAATTTGTCAGGCAACTAGCTGAGGTAGGCTGGTACCACTGCAGTCACTGAACTATTCAGTATCTAAAGTATCACAGGGTCTCAGCTTCAGGATCTAAATATGTTTGGGGAAGTGAATGAATGTCTTGAATTTCATTTAGTTCTTCTGGAAGCCACCATCACTGCTTGGTATACAAAACGCAAGCTTCACAGTCCTTCTATTTGTAACTAGAGGCAGGATTTTACTTATCTAGGGCAAAGGACTCACATGGGGCACGTGTTAAACTTTGCAAATTTCCCAAATTAACTCAGATTCAAGTTCACCAGGCCTGAAGTTTTTAGCTTTTTTAGCTAGCAAACCAAGTGATTCCAGTATCAGAAAGACACTGCCCTGAATTTGGAAGGGATACTTCTTATCTGCCTAAGGCTTGGCTAAACAGAAAGAACTTGTGTGTTTTCTTTTTAAAGAAACCAGGACAAGTCTCCTTATTCCTCCCTGGCCTGAAGCAGCACACAGCTCAGCTCCCACTGTGACTCAGTCCCCTTCTCCATCGTTTGGCTGGGCTCCTGGGAAAGGCCACACCACTGAGAGGGAGCCCCACAGCATCCTGCATCCAGCCCTCATTCATCCTACACACGTGCCAGGTTTGACTGCATCCCAGACAAGCTGGGATTCAGTTTGCAAAGCCTGGTTTCCATCCCCCACTGGTGCCAACAGCTCACTGTAGTCATAATCCTCTGGATTCCTTCAAAGGAAGCCACTTATCTGCTACGCTTCCTTTGTTCTTCAAGGCTCTATCTTGGCATCTCCGCCAAGGACATGTTTTGGCTGGATCCACTACCCTGGCCTCTGCATGTCTCTGGGAAGCTGAGCTAAGAGAAACATGACCCAGGAGGTAGAAGGAGAGAGGGGGGTTTTTGTCCGATTGAATGCAGGACCCTACAAGGGAAATGTGCTCCAGGGACCAGGTGCTCATTGGACCAGTGACCAGCATCTTCCCAAGATTACCGTGAGCCTCCCTCAACCTTTTCAGAGACCGGACTGCTGGCCAGAGCAAGGACATGCTAGCCTTCTCGGGATCTCTGGTTAACTTCTCCCTGTGCAACAGGAGAGAGGTAGGAGTGAGGGGTCTTCTTGTCTCTGTTGAAGAGGGTCAGTGCAGAGTGCAGTCTGCGCTGACTCTGTTTGGGTTCTGCAGTGGGAGCTGAAACTTACAGGCCACAGCCTTCATTGACAATGAACAGCTACGGTGAATATGGCTGCTCCCCCAAGTGCTTGTACAGCATAATCAATCACGCGCGACTCTGCAGATGTCACATCTACTCAGGAAAGTCCTGCACATCAATTTAAGTCCGGTTCCAATCTCTCTCCTCTCAGATACCTCCTCTGACCCCTAGAGGTTCCTTCAGCTAGCGGTGATGATCGCATGGCTTGTTCAGATATTTTATATGTGGTGGTACCTTCCCAATATCTTCTAGAGAAGAGAGGGAGTGTCTTTTTCACCTTTCCATTCACCATGGCATCCAAAATTGGGCCTTACATGCAGTAGGTACTCAATAAAAGTTACATTAATAACAGCCTTGTGTAGAGAAGAGACTCAGTCATGTGGACTATAATATTCAGCATTTATTTACTGGCAGAGAGACAAGTGAAAAAGGAATTGGTCGGATTGTTTAATTTGGAGCCCTTCTAAACATATACTAAGTGAAACAACCACTGAAACAATAACCTGGTTTAATGATAATGAACTTTGACTCTGTGATAACTGATTACCCTTAAAACCATCCTGGATTTGTTTCCC
>NW_006797357.1:1581079-1581483 GCF_000442215.2 Lipotes vexillifer
ACTTAAATGTCTCTGGTTCCCTACAGAAGAGCTGGAGACTGAGCACAGTTCCGTGAAACATTCCTTAGAGAGATTTCTCAGCACTAAATAAAAGAGTGGCTTCTTAAAGTTGCAAAAGACATCCAGCTGTTAGTTTTGGCCAGGGACAAGCACTGAACTGGCTCCAATCAGAGATGGCCGGAAAAGGTAAACATGGATGTATGATGTCACTGAAATGGCCTCATTTTCATCAGAAGCTAAATTCAAATACCCTCAGGGAGATGGGTTGTTTTGTTTTGTTTTGAATTACCACAGCTTTCTAAAATTCACTTTTACCTCTGTAGGTGGTGGAATTGTCCAATGGACTCCAAGTTCCATGAAGAGAGGCTTGGAAACCTGTACTCCTCTGGGTGCCTGGAAAGAGT
>NW_006797357.1:1581515-1595236 GCF_000442215.2 Lipotes vexillifer
AGTGCTCACCAATGACTGTGAAGCAATAGATTTGCAGTCTGAGCCCTGCTTCCTGTACCATATCTTGACTGGTATGTCTTTCAAAAGGTAATGAGGTTCTGGATTCAAGTGTGGTAAATCAGAGGTGGCACTTGGTTCTCAGCAGAGTCAATGGATCCAGACCAGAGAACTCAGTATTTCTACTGACTAAAGAAATGGTAGGCCAGCTTTCAAAATGAGAAGAAACTCTAAGAAGAGTAGTGAGGGTGCAGGATCCCCCCAAAGTATCTCCTTTCTCACCCATCACCCCCCACCACATACACGTAGGTCTACTCCTCTCTCAGAAACCCAAATCCATCTTGTGTAAGCAGTCTGGGGATTCTAACTTTAGAAGGAGGGCTAATCCAGATTATCACGTCAATTCTCCCACCCATGTTCACAGAACAGGGATTGGGGGTCTCAAAGCAAAGCAGAGCTGGGGCAGATTTGGCAAAACATTCATCTGCCAAGGTAAGACCTGATGACGCTATCATCAGACACTGCCTGGTTTACAGAATGGGTTAACTGAGTGGAATAGGAAGCCAATTCTCTGAATTCAAATCCTGCTGCTGCCACTCCTCTGATTCTGCTTTTTTGTGCTTTAGTTTCTTCCTTCATAAAATGTGATTACAAATCCTAACCTCATGGGACTCTCTAAAGGATTAAATGAAGTATTCCTTGTAAAGTGCTTAACATGGAAAAAGCTTAATAAATGTTGAATTATGTTATTTCTTACTTGGTCTTAAAGGAAAGTCTAATTTTCCTCCATAATGCAAGGATGGATTGATCTCTCAACTGAGAGTGATCTTGCCTTTCTATGCTCCTAGTTTCTAGTCGTCTCTTTTAGTAATTCGGACTAGCATTTTAGTCCTACTATAATTATAACTAGTATTTTTTTAGTCCTACTATATTAGATCTTCACAAATTATTCCAGGGAGAGCCAAACCTTATACAACTTGGATAACACAAACCACTGTGTTAGTTGCTGTGGAAAACACACAATAAGCATTTAATCAATGTTTTAATTAAATTATCTCCTAGTTTCAACAAGAAGGAGACTCACCAAAGGTAAATGTAGCACCCTGGGCACAGTGGTTATAATAATCACATCATAGATGGTTTTATCTCTGTGAAAGATTCTAACACAGTGACAAGAATCCAGTTGTCCTTTGGCTTTGTTAAACTGTATAAGTGTGATATATTCAAATTCATTTCAAACAGTACAGTGATGTACATTCTACACAGACAACACCTGAATCTGAGTGAATGGAAAAGTGGAAACTGAAATTTTAATTTGGTTAATGGTGATATAAAGTTTTCAGCTTTGTCACATAACACTTGCACTTGTTACTTATGTAAATGGTCATTTTTCTCTCTCTCTGTTAGAGAAGCAGCTTCAAGACAGGAAGAAGAACATGGACTTTAATTCACAAATAAGTATGATCATACCCTGATATAGCGGGACACTAGGTTCAAAGATATGGAGGGACTTTCTCCGTATCTTTGAGCCAGGATGCAAGTCTCAGAAAAAAGTGTTTTAAGTGAGGCAATGTTTTTGAAAGTACTTTGTGAGCAGCAAAGTACAAAACAGCATCTTGTAAACCACAGGCATTTTAATAAGCAGCTACTCTGCCCTAGTGGCCATTTGGACACTGTAGGTTGAAGACATCCTGGCCTTGAAAAAGTTTCCAGTGTAGAGGACACAGGTGGGCTGAAGAAGTGTGTTCAGGACACCGCAAGGTGCAGAGGTGGGAGTGGCCACTTCTAGAAGGTGAAAGTAGAGGGTTTTCTCAAGAAAAACCCTCACATGAGCTGACTCATAAAGATGAATAGTTAGATGTTCATCAGGACAAGTGGGAGGAAAAGAGCATCAGAGCAAAGAAGTGGCATGGGCTGGGGAACAGCATAATCAGACTTATGGTTTCATATTCTTTGGGGCAGCTGCCTAGAGAAGGGATTGAAAGCAGGGCTGCACTTCACTGTAATATACCAGCCAACAGATGGAGACCGCTGGACTGAGGTGGTGAGGTCTTCAGGGTGAGGAGGCAAAGATGGTAAAAGAGGGTGTTAAAGAGGTAGAGTTGACAGAATTTGGTCACTCTTCAAGCCTGGAGGGGAGAGAGAAATGGGGGTCAAGGATGACATCCAGGTTTCCAGCTTGAAGATGGACGAGTATTGGTGTCATTCACTAAGAAGGAAATCCCAGGAGGGGAAAATCATAATATAGTTGGCTCAATAATGTCCTCAGGTACCTTTCCTAGAACTGAGACATTAAGGATGACTTCTCAGAACTCACCTTTTTGATTCAGGGTAGTTTCCTTTCACTCACCTTGCCGGGATCTTAAGTAATAATTAACTGCAAGAGGGGAAACACAGCATCTCAGCTCTATTTTCCAAAGGATTAACCTGCAGTAAAACCAAAGGCAAGATGAACTTCAAGTGGAAGACATAGGTGCATGCTCTTAGCAAAGTGTCCACGTAATTTGTATTTCAGTACATGTCAAGGCCTAATAAGCACCTGCCATATTTTTACGGTTGGGTAGTAGGATTTAACAGGACCCTGCTGAGATGAAAATTATACTGCCTGTGAACCCAGACTGTAGGTGTAGATAATGGAAACCTGCAATAAGGCCTGGGCTCCAGGAGCTCAGGGACATCTGCATGTAGGTTGAAAAATTTCTATCAGACAGCCTTAAGGCAGCTTAGGTAGGAGACCTCATGATGTCTGCTAACCAATGTTGAAATCAGGGGCTTTCCTGCTAAAAGAATGTAGCTCCACAGGTAGCATGGCTTGGCTAATTGTCAGTGTCTTTGGTGAACATAGCTCTGGGTCAAGCACACAGCTTGGGACGGAGTGCTTGGGCTGGATTCTAGCCCCATTGGTCCCCTCATGTGTACCCTGATGCTTGATACAACTGGCCACCACCGTGCAAGGCAGCCCTGGAACCTTGGATAACTGTCTTTAACCCTCCTACAGTCCCCAGCCTGCAAGAGGGAGTAGGAGAATATATTATTGGCCATTGCAGAATCTCTTATAACAAAGCATGGTGTAAGGGGTATTGAATACCCACTGTGTGCTAGGCACTTTGGGGAATATGCAAGCATTCACTGAATTAATGAATAAACAAATGAAAGAACATGTCTCTATTTATGGCAGTCCTATATAGGGCTTAAAACACATCCCTGGGAAGGGATGGAGGCAGAGAAGCTAAATACCATCTGATCATACAAAAACTAAATTTCTTACTAGTACAAAGAGTAGGGTTATGTTTTTATTCCCGGTTTTTCCCTTCAAATCCTAATGTCATAGATTAAAATACTAATTGCCCCATTTCCCAGCTAGAAGAAAAAGCCCTTAATCTTTAAATTCAGGATCTTGACGTAGATTTGTGTCTGTAAGCATGATGTGGAACCAGATCCCACCAGAAATCCTAAATAATTTTCTTTCCTTACTCAGCATCTCGGAACATCCTGAAATGGAAATCTTTCTGTTAAAACAGAACAGAGCACGCAAATATATGCCTAAGGACTCCATTTTTAAACAGTTTTGAAAAAAACATTAGAACCCATTCTCTGTTGTATTACTTTCCAAGCTTTAGGGTCCACCACGGGAGACACAGGATGAAGACAGACTCCTCCAAGTCAATACGTTCTGACATCTTCAAGCTTGAACCCTCTTGTATTATTATTTAACCGGGAACAAACTAACGCCATCTTTCAGTGTAATTTGCCAAGTCACCCACAGATGGTTTAGAGCAGGATTTCTCAACCTCACCACTACAGAGATTTTAGGTTAGATAATTCTTTGTTGGGGTTGGGGGGAGGTAGCAGTCCTGTACATTGTAGAAAGTTTAGCAGCATCCCTGACCTCTACCCATTAGATGACAGTAGCACATCTGCCCCTTTAGTTATGACAACAAAAATGTCTCTAGAATTGCCAAATCACCCCTGGTTGAGAAACACATTCAGAGTAGCACTACCTCTCAAACCCAAGTTCAGTCAGACACAAGGAGCCAGATGAGCATCTGAAGAGCAACAGAGAACTACTCTACTTGCTGTTGTGATGACAAGGACTTCAGACAAGTAAGTTAAAACTCTCTTACTGGTCCAGGTCCCATAAATTTAAGGTACTGAGCAAATAGTTTACTACAAATATAAGAAGTGATTTGATCTATCAACACTGACCAACTCTAAGATCTTGCTGATTCTTTTTTACCAGGTAGAAATTTCTAAAAACAATTATAGTGTCTTTTCATAATATATCTGTCTATCAGTAGTCTTAGTAACAAGTGACAGAAACCGAATTCAAAGTGGCTTAAGGAAAAAAGAGAAGCTTTTCATTGGGTCATGTAACAGAAAATCCAGGGATAGAATTGTATTTAAATACATCTGGATCAAGGTATTCAAACAATGACACCAAGAACATTTCACTTTCATCTTTTAGTTTTATTTTTCTCCGTGTTGGCTTTATTTTCAAGATGCTTTCCCAAGATGGTGACAGAGACAGCCACTGAAGGTCCAGGCTGATCTCTTAGAAACCGCCAGTGGAGAGAGAAGGTCTCTTTCCCAAGTGTTCTGGCCAAAATTCCAGGGTTAAGTCTCATTGGCCTGACTTAGATCAGGTATCCATCGATGAGCCAATCATCGTGGCCAGAGAAATAGAACACTCCACATGATTTCCCAGGCTTGTAAGCACACACTGTGGTACACAGCCTCTAAGACGGCCTCCATTGGTTCCTGTCTCCTGGTTTTCCTGAAGTCATGTATTCTCCCCTTCTTGAGTGTACGCTGGACTCACTTCTAATGAATAGAATTCAGCAAAAGTGATAAGATGTCACTTCCAAGATTGTTACAAAAAGACTGACTTCTGTCTCACTCACCCTGGCATATTGTGAACTGCACTATGAAGAGGCTGAAGTGGCAAGAAATTGATGGCTGTAAGAGTCATCTAGGACTCAACACCTGCCAGCAACCATGTGGGTGAGCTTAGAAGCAGATCTCCCCCCAGTTGAGCCTTAAGCTGTTTTTAACACTGACTAACATCTTACTGTCTTGAGAGAGATCTTGAGGCAAAGAGAGACAGAAAAAGCTACACTCAAATTCCTGACCCTTAGAAGCTATGAGATAGTGTTTTTTGCTCTAAGCCATTAAGTTGGGTTATTTGTTACATAGCAATAGATAACTAATACACACATACACACCCCTAGGAATACACGATGGGGACCTTTTTACCAAACACCGTGGTCTGAGATTGGGTGAGACATAGCTCCAAAGGAATTCTGGTGCTCAAAAATACATATTCATTATAACATCCAACGTAGACTGTGTTGATTGAACATATAAGCTTCAAAATAGAAAAAGAAAGCACTCTTCTAACACCCTAGCCTTAGAGGGAAAACTGGTAGGCTTTCACATGACTATCAGGAATCAGTTTGTCCTGACCTGGCTTACAAGAGACTTTGCAAAGCCACATGTCCTGGGGGCAGTAGGGGGAGCCCAGTGTTGACAGCTATTTTTTCCTCCATTAACCCTGGAGATGGAAACTGCTGGAGAGAAAGTTTAAGTGGAATTTTTCTATTGTTTTAGACCTGTCTGTTCTGGATTTTTTGTTTCCATTATTACATAAGCCCTGGAGTCTCCCTGTTGACAAAGACAGTTTTTGTTCCCATTAAACAGGAAATTGAACAGCCTAAGAAGAAGCTGACATATCGATGAATCGTTTGCCACAGTATCATACATTTGTAGTTCAATTTTGAGATAGTGTCATTGAGGTCTTGATTGAAATTTTTCTTCCAAAATGTCCTGGAAGCACTAAAATAAGTTACTTGTAAGGCTCTGAATTGCTTCAGGTTCTCCAGCAAACACGATATGTAGAACAGAATTCTTCTTTTCTCACTTCTGTGTCCTAGTTTACCATGCCTGGCTCATGGTAAATACATTGGAAAAAATAAACTCCCTGTCCAGCATTTGATCACAGTAAGAGTGAAAGTTAAATAAAGTACTAAGGAGACAATGACTGGCTAATGATAGCCCACTGGAGCTCAAGACTCTCTAAATTGCCCACGATGAAAAGTCACATAGTGGAGAGAGCTTAGGAAGTGACTTGAATACTGGGAGAACTCAATGTCAAGTACTATTAGGACCATTCGAAATATATTATTTTATGTAGCTTCTACAGAGTGTGGTATTTGACTGATACTATATTGCATGATTAATTTATTTTTGGATAGTTTGATCTAGTAAAATGCTGAGCATAACATTGATGGATTTAGTCAATGTGTGTTTTCAGATTAATAGCTGCTCAATGGGCTACTAGATGTCTGTAATCCTTCCATTAACATTGAGATTTTTACTAACCACATTTCTTTATAATGAACTGAGCACAGTTTTTGTTTTTTGGTTTTTTTTGGCTGTGTTGGGTCTTCATTACTGCACACGGGCTTTCTCTAGTTGCTGCAAGCGGGGGCTACCCTTCTTTGCAGTGCGTGGGCTTCTCATTGCGGTGGCTTCTCCTGTTGTGGAGCATGGGCTCTAGGCATGAGAGCTCAGTAGTTGTGGCTCGTGGGCTCTAGAGCGCAGGCTCAGTAGTTGTGGCGCACGGGCTTAGTTGCTCTGCCGCATGTGGGATCTTCCTGGACCAGGGATCAAACCCGTGTCTCCCGCGTTGGCAGGCGGACTCTTAACCACTGCACCACCAGGGAAATCCCATGAACTGAGCATACTTTTAAAGATCTGCTTACCCATAGATGAGGTTAAAAAAAAAAATTTCTGTTCTGTTCCTATGACATAACTTTAGTGAAAGTTCCAGACGCTAAACATCGTGGAGAAGAAAGGTGTATCAGATGAGACCTTTGAAGTGCCAAGCTTTCCATCCAAGGCCCAGGTAAGAAAGAGTCTTATTTGTCTTTCTCAAAAAAATAAAAACCCAAAAACTTTTTTTTTTAAGTGTATTTTCTTAATTTGCACTGATCTGCATTTCCCAAGACCATCATAATCTCAGTAATGGCAGCAGGACAGTATTTCTCTAGCTCCAACCTACTCACACATTTTTGGGGAGTCTAGCTCCCTCTGAATTCTCCCAAGTAGCTGAGGAAGTTCCTGGGTGTATTAAGTGAATGTAGGACTGGAGATGATTTGATTATGAAGAGAAAACACCATTCCCTCCTGCAAGTTTTTTTTTTTTTCTTTTTAAAATTATTTATTTATTTGTATTGACGTATCGTTGATTTAAAATATCATGTTAGTTTCAGGTGTACAGCACAGTGATTCAGGTGGATAAATAGAGAGATAATAGATAGATAGGTAGGTAGATAGATAGAGATAGATATATTCCTTTTCAGAGTCGTTTCCCTTATAGGTTATTACAAAATATTGAGTACAGCAAACTCAGGAAACAATTAGCCTTGACTATGGAGTATAAGAAAACTAATTAAAGAATTTAATACTTATTTTTCTCTGCTACAAACATGGCCTAACTTTAAAGTATTTTAGCTTGTCACGAAGAACCAGGCTATGAAATCAAACCACCACTTGGAAGCTATGTAAATTCACCTTGTCACGTAATCTCCCAGAGCCTCAGTTTCCTAATTTGCAGAATGGGGATAACACAGCCATTATCGCATTGTATTATTATCAGGATTATGTGAGCTAATGAACATAAACAGAGCACAGTACATGGCATGGAGTAAGCATCCAGCCAAGCTTTCAGCCGTTATGTGTATGGCTTGTGTGTGGACATCGAAATTTCTTTATATTATAATACAGACGTTTAAAAGCATTTTCATAGTCCCACAAAGTCAAAGCATTTATGAAAAGGCTTGTTGCTATTTTAGAAAACCGACCTCAATTCTTGATGAAGAGTGACATTTCTAATTTTTCCTGCTGGTATGTAAATAGCACAAAATTCTCACAAATAAATAGCCTCATTTTGTATAAACATTCCTAGCTTTCTCTGCAGTGGAGGGCAGCTCCTCACAAATTCTGAGAATGCTCTGGCTTGTCCCAGAATCAATACCTGCTGAGTTTACTATTCAGACCAGATTATTACCAGGCAGTTGGAGTGGTCAAATTCCCACAGCCAATTTTCTATAAAAATCCCAAGTAATTGAGATGGGAGGAAGGTACCCAATAAAAGTCAGTGTGAATAATTTAGCACAGTAGCTGTCTGCAGCCTCTGAGGTAACACATTCAAGACATTTTATTAGAGGAAGCCACTGTTGTCTCCAGAGCCTCCGGCTGCAACCCACCCATCTCATGAAGAACAAAGAGAGTGGGGACACAAGCAAGCCTGGGGGATCTAGGATTAATCCTTCTCTGATACCTGAGAGATCCTGTGAATGTCGAATGTGAACAGTGATGTTGTACATGATATTTTTCTAAAGGTCAGTGTTGAGAAGCATCATGACCGGCTGCAGTGGTCACTAAACAAGGGCCCTGTGTCCCTCCCTGGCTCTGTCGATCCCTTCAAGGGGTGGACACATCTGCTGGGGATAGAGATAGGCTGGTTGCTGTTTCATAAAACTAGCCTCAAATCTTGATTAACAGTGACATTTCTGGGAATTCCCTGACAGTCCAGTGGTTAGGACTCAGCACTTTCACTGCTGGGGACAAGGTTCAATCCCTGGTCGGAGAACTAAGATCCTGCAAGCTGCATGGCGTGACCAAAAAAAAAAAAAAAGAAAAAAAAAAGGGAGATTTCTAATTTTCTCCTGCTCCTAAGTAACTAGAACAAAATTCTCACAAATAAATGCCCTATAACCCTAGTCAGGACCAGTCAGAAGTTGGGGACACAAATAGCAGAAACCCAACTTAAATTCAGTAAAAAGGGAACTTGTTGACATGTACTACTTATAAGAATAGAAAGTTACTCACAGGACTGAATGAATCTCTAGATTAGAATGAAGTTCACTGGTATGGAATTAGTTTACTTTAAAAAAAAAAAAAAAAAAGAAGTTCACTGGATCTGATACCTGGAAATCAAGGACCCAGGTCAGAGTCTCCATGTCTCAAGGCCTGTGGTCAGAGGGGCAGAGATGGACATCCAATGCCAGAAAAAGGTGTTTGGAAGAATAATGTGATGAGCAATCAAATCAAAATGAGAGGTTCTGGATATTCTGTGAGCTATTCCAATTACCTGCATGTGCATAGAAGCCACTTAAAGTTGGTATAGGGGACTTCCCTGGTGGTCCAGTGGTTAAGACTCCAAGCTCCCAAAGCAGGGGGCCCAGGTTCAATCCCTGGTCCAATCCCTTGTCAGGGAACTAGATCCCACATGCCACAACTAAGATCCTGCATGCCCCAACTAAAAAGATCCCCCACGTGGCAACGAAGATCCGTCTTGCCACGAGGAAGACCCAGCGCAGCCAAATAAATAAATATTAAAAAAAAGAATGTTGGTATAAAGCCTATTGCCAACTGTTATGGATTGAATTATGCCCCCACCCCACCACAAAGTTCATATGTTGAAGCTTTAACTTTCTCTATCCTTCTGAGTTCTTGGCTGAGACCCCTGTAATTAAAGATTAACAACAGAAGAAACAAACAGAAGTTTATTGACTTGTATACATCATGTATATGTGGGAGATACCCAGTGAAAAAGGAGTAACTCTCCAAGGTGGCTTAGAACTCCAGCTTAAATTCCATCTTCATCTAATGACAAAAGAAAGAAAGATGTGGGGGGAGGCCAGTTCTGGGAAGTTATCTGGAAAAGCAAGGTCAACAGGAAATAGTTTGTTATACAGATTTAAGCAGATACCTTCTCCATCCATAAGGTTCTCTTGTGATTCAGTCACCCTTCTCTTCCTAATACAGAGAGGGAGATGCCCTTACAATGGAGAGTTCCTTTATAAATGCAAATGTTCCTTCCAAAAGGGTAACTTCTACTTCTGTGCTTGCTGTTTCTCAAAATAATCAGCTCAAAATAATCCTTATGCCAAAGAGGCATATTCTGCTACCCTTCAATATTTATTCCCCTAACTCTTTTCCTGCAAGGTCACCTTAGGTTGACTGTGCCCCTCAACCAAAGATTACATCTTCTCTCGAGGCATTTTGTTCCTACATGATGCCCTCCTCCCCTCAAAGCTACAGGCTTAGGATGGAAACAGCTCTGCTGGTAGCAGCCCTGGGACACTGTACTATCTCTTCTGCTTCTTCTGTGACCACACTTCTGCAAATAAACCCTTTCCAAATCATCCTAATTTGAGTGTGACATCTGCTTCTCGGACTGATAGAGCTCTCTATAAAACAGAGGTGGAGAAACTGAAGGACAAAACCTTCTTTTCCCCTCCACCCAGAAAAGGATCACAGATAGTGTCCACAGTACACAGGGCCCTAACACATAAAGTTCATGTCAGATGAGAAATTTTTAAATGTGCCATCTGTCATCAGAAATCACTTACTTAAATAATAATGTAGGCATTTTAATTGCTTTGGGGGGTCTTTTTCACCTTTGTTTTCTAATTATACTTATATCTTAGAATCTGTGGCCACAGTATTGAGGTCAGCTCATTAACTGGAACCCATCTTTGTCCATAATTTTTTATTTTTATTTTTTAGCTTCCAGCATCTTTTATTTTTCCTAGAATCTGGATACAATAACTCTAGCAGGGCGGTGCTCAATACTATTTAGGCTTCACATTTTAGGTTAATTACTTGAATATTGTAAATGTGAACGCACTTTCCCATAACTGGGAAACCAAAATTTGATGTAACTCATTTACTCAATACTTATGTAACCATGCAAAATTTTATATGCAATATGAGCTTTCATATTATAGAATTTGACCTTCTTACAAACTAGCTTACATAACAGTTACTTTGCTTATCTGTCCTAACCTGTGAAGTGTTGTACCAACGCTTTTCTATGATGTACTTAAACAGGTGAATTCTCCTTACATAAGGGTAAGAGACCTGAAGCTCCAACCCATCAGCAGACTTAATACCAGAAACAGATTACGGGCAACGCTTACCTAAGTAGTAAGTACTATAGGAAGTTACAGTGTTGACCAAAAGAAAACACAGGCTTCTCATTAAACATTTTTAATGGGTCTCAAATTCTGTGACAGATTTTTGGTCAAGTTGTTTCCATGAAAAAGTACTGATTTTTAAAACTAATAACTTGAAACTGCCACACACGAAACAAATGGTCCACAACACATTCTCCTTTCCTTCTGAAGGTTTTACGATGCATTGTTATTAACCAGTCTTTTGCTATTAAACTTAAATGGCCAATTGAGACAAACAGTTCTGAGACCGTTCTTCCACCACTGATTAAGACTGGGGTGGCAGGTATTGGGGATAATATTCATTTAGCCTCTGAGCTTTCTGGGCAGACTTGGTGACCTTGCCAGCTCTGGCTGCATTCTTGTCCACCGCTTTGATGACACCCATAGAAACCGTCTGTCTCATGTCACGAACAGCAAAGCGGCCCAGAGGAGGATAGTCAGAGAAGCTCTCAACACACGTGGGTTTGCCAGGAACCATATTAACGATGGCAGCGTCACCAGATTTCAAGAATTGGGGGCCATCTTCCAGCTTTTTTCCCAGAACGACGATCAGTCTTCTCCTTCAGCTCAGCAAACGCGCAGGCAATGTGAGCTGGGTGACGGTCCAGCACAGGTGCGTAGCCGGCACTGATTTGGCCTGGATGGTTCAAGATAATCACCTGAGCTGTGAAGCCAGCTGCCTCCATCGGTGGGTCATTTTTGCTGTCACCAGCCACACTGCCACGATGAACATCTTTGACAGACACGTTCTTGACATTGAAGCCCACATTGTCCCCAGGAAGGGCTTCACTCAAAGCTTCATGGTGCATTTCAACACACTTCACTTCAGTTGTCACACTGACTTGAGCAAAGGTGACCACCATGCCAGGTTTGAGAACACCAGGCTCCACTCGACCCACAGGGACAGTGCCAATACCACCAATTTTGTAGGCGTCCTGGAGGGGCAAACGCAAGGGTCTGTCAGTTGGGCGAGTTGGTGGCAGGATGCAATCCAGAGCTTCAAGCAGTGTGGTTCCACTGGCATTGCCATCTTTACGGGTGACTCTCCATCCCTTGAACCACGGCATGTTAGCACTTGGCTCCAGCATGTTGTCACCGTTCCAGCCAGAAATTGGCACAAATGCTACTGTGTCGGGGTTGTAGCCAACTGTCTTAATGTAGGTGCTGACTTCCTTTACAATTTCCTCGTATCTCTTCTGGCTGTAGGGTGGCTCGGTGGAATCCATTTTGTTAACTCCAGCAATTAGTTGTTTCACACCCAGAGTGTAGGCCAGAAGGGCATACTCACGGGTCTGCCCATTCTTGGAAATACCTGCTTCAAATTCACCAACACCAGCAGCAACAATCAGGACAGCACAGTCAGCCTGGGATGTGCCTGTAATCATGTTTTTGATGAAGTCTCTGTGTCCTGGGGCATCAATGATGGTCACATAGTACTTGCTGCTCTCGAACTTCCATAGGGAGATATCAATGGTGATACCACGCTCGCGTTCAGCTTTCAGTTTGTCCAAGACCCAGGCATACTTGAAGGAGCCCTTCCCCATCTCAGCAGCCTCCTTCTCGAACTTTTCAATGGTTCTCTTGTCGATCCCACCACATCTGTAGATCAGATGGCCAGTAGTGGTGGACTTCCCCGAACCTACGTGTCCGACGACAACGATGTTGATGTGTGTCTTCTCCTTTCCCATTTTTGCTTAGGTTTAGCGGTGGGTTTCACGACCCCTGTGTCCTGGCGGCAAACCCGTCGCGAAAAAGCTGTCCATAATTTTGACTGCTCAGGATTTCCATCTGTGTCATGGTCAGCAATGTGTCATGCTTTTATTTTTGTTTTTTCAGAGTTTAATATCTGAAAAGTAAAAACGTCTTCTCTACAGTGGTGAGGATTTAGTCTCCTGCGGGAGCACTACAAAGTTTAAACATTTGGGATTCCTGGGGTTCCCTTTCCCTTTGCCGGTGACCTCAACTCCTCTCATTTCACCAGCTTCACATTTAACCATTCTGTACTTCAAAGGCAAATTGCCCATTTGTTTAATGCCTACTATCTACGAGGCATTGCACATGATTTTCCTTCTCAGAGCAACCAACCCTATGAGGCACATCTAATCATCCCATTTTTATAACCAAGGACACAAGCTTAGGAAGGTGATCCCTTCAATATGACCCAACTTGTGAGTGGCAAAGGATGGGAAGGCACCAGGTCTAAGTGATCGCTGAGAGCATGATCCATGCCACCTGGGATTCTGCTGCTGCCTGCTGCCCTTTGACCCACTCACTCCTCCCACCGTGTACCTTCACCTGAATCCGTAATAATTCGTCTGGAATGCTGTTCCCACCGTGATCCTCCCCTCCCCCTGATTTAGACCTCACCTCCAGCATTTCCTCCATGGCTGACTTTACCTAACGGTGGGGCATGGCTATTGGCAGATTAATACACAGAGATACGAACAAATGCCTTCCAGAATTCACTCAGAGATATAATCATCTTGTTTGTGGGGTATTTTTGTCTCCTAAGCTAGAACTTCTGTTTCTTGGGCACCTCCACCTCACCCTCCCCACAATCTATTTCGGTCCTCTGCACACAGGACATCCTCAACAGATGCCACTGACTGACCGGAGAATTAAAACACTGGAAATTTCTAAAAGTCTTGCTTGTGAAGGGGAAGTACACCATTCCTCCCCTGCTTTTTTTTTTTTTTTTTC
>NW_006797357.1:1595789-1611685 GCF_000442215.2 Lipotes vexillifer
CCCCTGCATCGGCAGGCGGACTCTCAACCACTGCGCCACCAGGGAAGCCCTCCTCCCCTGCTTTTTAAAGAAATATTTTCTGAAGAATACTGTATTTTCCCTTGTGATTTCCCTGAGGAACTAAACAGGAGCTGTCAGAACTGCTGGTGGAGAGATTTATTTGCACTCAGTGCTCTGTTCTGTCTGTTGTGCTTTATGAACTTTAAAGGAAAGGAAAGGAAACTTTTAGGTCGGGAATTCACCTGTTGAAAGGCTTTGTGCTAGAGCCTACGGGAAGGAGAGGCCTTGTGGCTTCATCAAGAGTCAGAACGCTGCTCGTGTTTTGCCTGACCACTGACTTTCTTAGAAGGGGGCTTTGGCAGGGTTGTTTACTCTCATTCTATGCCTCAATATTTAAAACTCGGAATGAAGAGAGCTCCTTCTTGTCTAAGGACATGGGGTGCAGGGCAAAGGGAGTCTGCTACTCAAAGATACAGCCAGCTTAATGTGATTGGAAGGGCCCTGGAGAGATTTCCCAGCCCCCAAATATCTCCCATTGGCTTTGCTCCAGGACAGATAAAGAAGTCTCACGTTTACCTCATCTTCATTTAGGCAGTGAGGGCCTGGTTAAAATGCAAATGTGTTATCTAGGAAAACGTGATACTGTTTTCCTTTTATTCCATGATGCACATTTCACCCACATTTTAATGTTTCTGAATCGAGATGCGTTTTTATAATCACCGTGACTCTGTAATGTAGTAGTTCTTCTTTATTCCCCCTGAATTGTTAAGTTCATTGCTATTAAATATATAAGAACCTCTAGAAAACTTGCTAAAACTTGAGACACCTGGGACCCACAGGAACAGGTGCCAAGTTCAGGAGGTCTGGAAAGTGATGAGGAATTTGCATTTGCAACAAGCGCCCCAGGTGATTCTGAGCAGGGAGCCCTGCTTCAAGAGTCCCCAGTCATTTCCTTCGTTCAAAGAATATGATCTTTATGGATCTTAGTAGTTAGTTTGTAAGGTGTGTCCTATGGAGGCTGCTTGGGTCCTCAGTCACTGGGTGTGCAATTCAGAACCAGGCACTGGGGAGAGAGCCGCCCTTTAAGCATGGCAATCATGGGTCCTGCATTTTCTCAGTTCCACTATGCTCTGCCATTTTTCCCTGAAATGATCATATTTTGACATCTAAACTCCATCTCCCAGATGCCTTTCACTTTCAAACATTTCACAGATACTTCCATAAATTAGGTAAGTTTCTGCCCTTGAGAAACTCACACTCTAGTGAGTGGGTCTTGCAAACTGACCTGAGCAGGATTACTGGTGCTAAAATGGGAGCCATCCAGGAATTGTTAAATCAAGGGTCAGCTACTCCCCTCTACAACTGTGTCACCTGATTATGATCAAAGCAAGCCACTGGCAAAATTCCGCTGCACCTACAGACACTTACTAATAAGAAGATTATACAACCTCGCATGCAAGGTTCTCTCAAAACAATTGCCAGTATTCCAGAGGCAGGATCCTGTCACCAGTATAGCCACCATGGGGCAACTGGAATCCTCCAAAGTTCATGGCTGGACCCAAAACCAAGTAAAGTCTTACCTCAGGCAGCATTCTAAGGGTACAGGTTATAATTCTAGCTGAATGTGTATATCCTATTCATGCACGAGTGGAAGGTTTCTAAACTATTTTAACTTATGCACTTATCTTGAATATCTTTATATTCATCAAGGAGATCCCATTTCTAACTTTTATCATGTTAATCAAATGCCACCAATTTCACCAATTAAAAAAAATTCTGACACAAACTATGCTAATTAGCAAAGTACCCATATTGATGGAGATGTGAATAACAGAAGTTCTTTGCCTCTGTATTATACATTCTTGATTAGAGTCCAGAAACATTTGGTTAGAACCTAAACTAGGTGGCACACACATAAGACAGCACTGTATATTCAGAAGTCTTTAATAACAGATCTCTTAAGACTGCATCAGACTCACACACACATTGTGGTACAAAGCAACAATGCCTCTGGGAGAAGTGTGTAACGGAGCTCTGAGGACACAAACAAGAGAGTGACTAATTCTATCTGGCAGATGGGAAGTGAGGGGGTAAGGACAGAATATCCTCACAGAAGAGATGGCTGAAGCTGAGTTTGTTTAAATGGGTAGGAATGTATCAGGCAGATTCAGGGTACACCCAGCAAAGGGAAACAGCACAGGCCTAGCACAGTCTTGAGAATTTACACACCTCACATTGGGCACCTGATGGGGAAGATGGGCTAGAACTGTAGCCAGGAACTAGACCACAAGGAACCTTCCTGCTCCAGGGTTTGCTCTTTGCCTAGTGGGCATCCAGAAGTGAGACAGCAATCTCTTATCTACTCCAACTTTGTTTTGTTTTTTTGTTGTTTTTTTAAATTTTTGGCTGCACCACACGGCATGTGGGATCTTAGTTCCCCGACCAGGGATAGAACCCACACCCCCTGCACTGGAAGGCAGAGTCTTAACCACTGGACTGCAGGGGAAGTCCCCTTACCTACTCCACCTTTGGTTCAGAACATAGAATCAACCTGGTTGTTTGAGACCAGCATAGATCCAACATGGGTCAGGCTTTTTCCCAAGCCTTTCTAACTGAAGTCCCAGAGCCCGGAATATCTACTCCATCCATACTGTTTTATTCCATAAAAATCCAAGTAGAAAGACCAGGGTCCCTAGAGTCATTTACTGTTTGGTTGAAAGGGTGACTTGAACAAGTTTCTTTATCTCTCTGACCCTCAGTGTCCTCATCTGTAAAACGGGGGTAATTATACCTACTTCTAAGGATTGTTATGAAGATCAAGACAGAGCCTGATAGAGAGGAGATGCTCAAGTAATTTTATTTTTAGTGTCTATGTCTTTTAAATCTTTATCATTATTTTTCCTTGTTTATGAATTCTTAGAAGGAATAAGATCTTTTATACAAGTAGTATTTTATGTCACTATAACTGGAGATTACCATTCACTGACCTTGTGCCATAAATCTTGCTCTAAACCCTTCAAAATCTAGACGTTTAGTCCTAAGGCTCCCAACCCTACTAAATTCCATAAACCTCTCTTATCTGTCTATTGGTCTTATCAGGGTGAGGCTCTCTTGTTGCTTCCAGAGAAAACAACAAGAACTATTTTCTATTTCTAGTCCCAGATGCAACAAGAAGTTCACAGATACCAGCTCTCAAGCTCTTTTTCCTTCCTGTTTTTGTGTCTATTCATATATATAACAGCTCTAAGCTTTGAGAATCATGATGGCCAGTGGGCTGGCAGGGCTGCCTTCCACTATCTTAAAGTTTAACCTCAGTGCCCTTGGCAATTTTTCCTGCAGGAGGAGCATCTCTTTTTCTAAGGACACCTCATTAGCCCTAACAGGACTTTCAAAAGAAGGCCAGAAATTTCCCCCACCCACAGTCTCATCATCGCTTACAGCCCCTCCCCCCAACAAAACAAACTTGGATTATTGAAACAGGGCTATGTCCTTTTCTCTTACTGATCTGATTCTGAGCAGGATTTTAAAGAGCCACTTTGCTGTTTTCCTTAAAGAGATTAACACTTTAATGCAGGGCAGCAAGCTGCAACCACAAGCATTTTGAATCAAATTTAAATTCTTGGGGCTTTTGCTGCTCCTCAATTTGCCATTGGCTCTCCTCAGCCCTCCCAGTTCTGGTACAGCCCTGCATCACACAGTTACCCACCTGCCCTTGAAGGCATCTGACCAACCCCCATCCCAAGCTCTAGTCATTATAACCCTTGCTACATTACAGGCACCTTACCCCCATTAACTAGTTAGTTGTCAAGGCCAGGAATATTCGTCCCATAATGGAAGTTTTGTTGTGGGGTGAGATGATAAGGGGAAGGGCAAAATTCTCTGACTGTTGGCCTGGATTAGGAGCCCTCGGGTAGGGAAACCAGTGGCTGGGGCCCGAGTAACGCTGGTGTGTGGAATGTCACTGACTGAGCAAAATGATGACAGATTGCTTCCATCACCTTCCCCAGAGGCAGTGCTTGCCCTGGTGAAAACTGTAACAAAGACAGCCTTTGTCACAGCCAGCATTCAGGGACAGAAGGGAGAGAGACCATGGCACAGGGCTCTGGGAAAAACAGAAACATGCTTCACCACTCCTTGCACCCTTGAAATTAAGAGGACATTGTTTTGTTTTCTGGTATTTATGACAAATATAAACCCAAGGGCATTTGCCAATAAGGCCCAAGTTTAAAATCCCAGCTGCCAAGAGGAGAAATTAGAAAAGAATCCTCTCATCAATTGCTCTTCGACCAAGACAGTAACCTGGACTGTCCTTATTAGAAATGTCTCATTACTGCCAATAATAGTAATAATCACAATATTAAGTAATGACTAAAGAATAAGTGCAAGCAGACTCCTTGTTCATAGTGGCTCCTGGTGATAACTGTCTCTGACAATCAAAGCTTAGAATCCACATTTCACGATGGGCTGCTCCAGAGACGCTGCCTCACCCCCAGCGTTGTAACAATCCACAGTCACGCGTCTTGAGTTTGATTCTTTTGCAGGTTGGGGCAAACAGAACAGATTTGTGGCTCTTTCTGTCTTTTTTGAAAATTAATACCATTGTAGAGGTTGTGTGATATCACCACACACCTATCAGAATGACTAAAATGAAAAATAGTAACAACGGACTTCCCTGGTGGCAGAGTGGTTAAGAATCCACCTGCCAATGCAGGGGACACGGGTTTGAGCCCTGGTATGGAAAGATCCCACATGTCACGGAGCAGCTAAGCCCGTGCGCCACAACTGCTGAGCCTGCTCTCTAGAGCCCGTGAGCCACAGCTACTGAGCCAGTGTGCCACAACTACTGAAGCCCGCGTGTCTAGAGCCTGTGCTCTGCAACAAGAGAAGCCACCGCAATGAGAAGCCCGTGCACCACACGAAGGGCAGCCCTCGCTCGCCGCAACTAAAGAAAGCCCACGTGCAGCAGCAAAGACACAATGCAGCCAAAAATAAATAAATAAATATTTTTAAGAAAAGAAAATAGTGACTACACCAAGGTGTCTAGTGGTTACGGCTCAGCGCTCTCACTGCTGAGGGCCTGGGAACTAAGATCTCGCAAGCCATGTGACAAGCCAAAAACACACACACACACACACACACACAAAATTGACTTCTTGGATGATGATTGCTGTATGACTCATACATACATACATCATTGGTTCGCTGTGAAAAGTACAGCTACACTTTTCTAAGACCTTCAAATGAAATCTTAAAAAAAAAATTGTCTAGGGCTTCCCTGGTGGCGCAGTGGTTGAGAGTCCGCCTGCCGATGCAGGCGACACGGGTTCGTGCCCCGGCCTGGGAAGATCCCACGTGCCGCGGAGCGGCTGGGCCCGTGAGCCATGGCCGCTGCGCCTGCGCGTCCGGAGCCTGTGCTCCGCAACGGGAGAGGCCACAACAGTGAGGGCCCGCGTAATGCAAAAAAAAAAAAAAAAAAAAAAAAAAATGTCTAAACTCCCACTTTGAGTCTTTGCTCATACTTCTCCTTCCATCCGGAACACTTTCCTCAACCTTTCTCCCCATGAATCTCTATCTATGGCTTAAGTCCCAAGTAAAATGCTACCTCCATAAATCCATCTCAAAATTTCTGAGTCAGAATGTATTTCCTCCTTCTCTATATTCTTAAACCTACCTCCATTTTAGTTGTTGTCCTCCCACTTAGGTACACAAGTAACTCTCCGAAGGAACGTGTGTACATGCCTAATAGTTTAGAAACACGATGGTTGTTTCCATCTTCCAGGTATGCTTTTCCTTCTGATTGCCCATTGTTTGCTTCTTATTCTTGATGTTCAAATCTTAGCTTAGATGGCACCTCCTCAGAAAGGCCATCTCTGGCCACCCAATCTAAAGTCAATATCCAGTCACCCTCTTGCCCTCTTTAAGTTATCAGTATGGCATTTTTTTGTTTCTTTGTTAGTTTATTTATTGTGGTAAAATATACATAATATAAAATTTACCATTTCAACCATTTAAAAGATTTTTTATTTATTTTATTTTTGGCTGCATAGGGACTTCATTGCTGCGCTCGGGCTTTCTCTAGTTGTGGCGAGCGGGGGTTACTCTTTGTTGCGGTGCGCGGGCTTCTCATGGCGGTGGCTTCTCTTGCTGCGGAGCACAGACTCTAGGCATGCGGGCTTCAGTAGTTGTGGCACATGGGCTCAGTAGTTGTGGCTCACGGGCTCTAGCGCAGGCTCAGTAGCTGTGGCGCATGGGCTTAGTTGCTCCACAGAATGTGGTATCTTCCCAGACCAGGAGTCTAACCCATGTCCCCTGCATTAGCAGGCAAATTCTTAACCACTGCGCCCCCAGGGAAGCCCTCGACTATTTTTAAGTATACAATTCAGTGGCATTAGGCACATTCACAGTGTTGCACAAGGATCACTACTATCCATTTCCAAGATTTTTTCATCTTCCCAAACAGAATCGCTGTACTCATTAAACAGTAACTCCCCATTACCCCTCTCCCCCGCCCCTGGTAACCTCTATTACGCACTCTGTCTCTGCAAATTTGCGTACTCTAGGTCACCTCATATAAAATGGGATCATATGATATTTGTTCTTTTGTGTTTGGCTTATTTCACTTAGCATAATGTTTTTTTTGTTTGTTTTTTTTTTTTGTAGGAGTTTTTTTATTAATTAATTTATTTTTGCTGTGTTGGGTCTTCATTTCTGTGCGAAGGCTTTCTCTAGTTGTGGCAAGCGGGGTCCACTCTTCATCGCGGTGCACGGGCCTCTCACTGTCACGGCCTCTCTTGTTGCGGAGCACACACTCCAGACGCGCAGGCTCAGTAGTCGTGGCTCATGGGCCTAGTTGCTCCTCGGCATGTGGGATCCTCCCAGACCAGGGCTCGAACCCGTGTCCCCTGCATTAGCAGGCAGATTCTCAACCGCTGCGCCACCAGGGAAGCCCTAGCATAATGTTTTTAAGGTTCATCCACGTTGTAGCATGTGTCAGAACTTCATTCCTTTTTAAGACTGAATAATATTCCATTGTATGTATATACCACATTTATCCATTCATGTATCAAAAGACACTGTGCTGTTTCCACCTTTTGCCTACTGTGAATAATGCTGCTATGAAGATGGGTGCATATATATCTGTTTAAATCTCTGCTTTCAATTCTTTGGGGGTTTATACCTAGAAGTGAAATCGCTGGATCACATGGTAATTTTATGTTTAACTTTTTGAGAAACCACCATACTGTCAGCCTGGCATATTTAAAATGCATTTGCGTGTCTGCTCCACTGAAATGAAACCTTCATGAGAGCAGGGACTACATCTGTCTTTTCCCTCCCTGCATCCCCAGCACCTAAAACAATTCTGGCACACAACGGACACTCAGAAGTTTTTGTTGAGTGAATGAATGAAGTAGGTCCTCAGCAATTGTTAGTGTTCTGTCTCCTTTATACTCTATTCCTCTTAAATCAATCGCAAACTACCTGAGGGCAGGGCTAGGTCTCATCATCTGTGTAACCCTCAGCACTTAACACATTGAAGACGCCCAATAAATACTTGTAGAGCTGAAGTGTCAATAAATCCCCATTGTTTGCTTACAGTTTGGTTTTCTCAGTTGAGTTCTCTAGATTCAGGCTGATGATTATGGATTAGGAAGAATGGAAGGCTTTTCCCTGGCTTTTTAGCGAGCAAAAGAAAAGACCCACTGAGGCCCACATGCTAGTGCCTCCTAGGCATCTCTGCCTCACTTTTTCTCTCATCCTTTTCCCTTTGATTTCTGGATTCTAGCACTTGCCAGAGCCAGGACTAAAGGAAGCAGGATCAACTGAAAAATCCATTAAATTACATCATCTGCCTCTGAGAATTGAGGCATATGCTGGCTGAGTCTTTGGTTCAGATAAAATACAAGTTCTGACATCCCAAGACTTCCTAAAATTTCAAGTAACGTTCTTTGGAATAAAAATCTTAATGACTTTCAAGTAGTTCTGAGCCTGGTAATTCTGTTTACATATGCCATATACAGATAAATAATATATTTTACCACTCTGCATTATATATAATAAATTACACACACACTGCATATTGCACTTCATGTATAATAATGGGTCACTAGGGCTTCCCTGGTGGCGCAGTGGTTAAGAGTCCGCCTGCCAATGCAGGGGATACGGGTTCGTGCCCCGGTCCGGGAAGATCCCACATGCCGCGGAGCAGCTGGGCCCGTGAGCCATGGCCGCTGAGCCTGCGCGTCCGGAGCCTGTGCTCTGCAACGGGAGAGGCCACAACAGTGAGAGGCCCGCGTACAGCAAAAAAAAAAAAAAAAAATAATGGGTCACTAAATGGGGATGGCAAAACCCAAGTAAAAATGCCCCTGGTACCTGGAACCATTTCCATGAATTTTCTCCCCAAATCCTGTCAGCCTCCTTTACTATTAGGAACACTCTTTGTTTCAGCCAGCAGTTTTCGAAACAAAGGAGGATAAGAGAAATCTCCTAGAATCTCAACAACAGTAGGCTCCAAAAGGCTGCCAGACTACAACTATTTTCCCAGTGGCTCCACCAACCCTCCCAGCTCTCTCCTGCCCTCTGCATCAGGGCCACTGGCCTTCACTGAGGTCCTGCCTCCATAGTCTGCTGCCTGCGTGATTCCCAGACAGGCAGCCTCAGGTCAACCTTCGATTATAGATCCTCAATCGCCCCTCCATTTCTGCATCTCCCCACATTAAAAAACTTCTTAAGGCTTTATCACTGCCTGGGCTCTGCCTCAGGTGAAGACCATTCTAGTGGGGCCGTGATTCTTGGGGGGCTTTGCTCACTTGAGGAGCACTAAGTCTTGGGTGTGAGGACGGTGCGTAAGATTACTGTCTATCCAAAGGAAATGTTGGGTTCAGAAACTTGGCTAACAGTTAAACAGAGAATAGGGAGTTTTATAAAACTCCAGCAGTGCATTGAAACCACACCCAAAATCTGTCTCCAAATCCCTAGTTTCCAATGTGCTCTTTTTTCTTTAAAAAAAATAGTTTGAGGGTAAATAAGATGTGGTACATATATACAATGGAATATTACTCAGTCATAAAAAGAAATGAAATTGAGTTATTTGCAGTTAGGTGGATGGATCTAGAGTCTGTCATACAGAGTGAAGTAAGTCAGAAAGAGAAAAACAAATACCGTATGCTAACACATATATATGGAATCTAAAAAAAAAGGTTCTGAAGAACCTAAGGGCAGGACAGCAATAAAGACACAGGCATAGAGACGGACTTGAGGACACAGGGAGGGGGAAGGGTAAGCTGGGACAAAGTGAGAGTGGCATGGGCATATATACACTACCAAATGTCAAATAGATAGCTAGTGGGAAGCAGCCGCATAGCACAGGGAGATCAGCTTGGTGCTTTGTGACCACCTAGAGTGGTGGGATGGGGAGGGTGGAAGGGAGGGAGACGCAGGAGGGAGGAGATATGGGGATATATGTATACGTAGAGCTGATTCACTTTGTTATACGGCAGAAAGTAACACACCACTGTAAAGCAATTATACTCCAATAAAGATGTTTTTAAAAAAATTGTTTGCAGGGAATTCCCTGGTGGCCCAGTGGTTATGGCTTGGGGGCTTTCACTGCCAGGGCCCAGGTTCGATCCCTGGTTGGGAAACTGAGATCCTGCAAGCCAGTGGCACAGCCAAAAAAATAAAAAATGGTGTGCAATTTTTTTCCCAATCATGTGTCATCTTTATTACCTCCTGCTGGAGCAGGCAGATGAGGGAAGAGGGAAGTGGACCATGTCTCAGCTGACAGAGGAGTGAGAAGGAAGTGAGCAGAGTGAGAAGGTCAAGGTCAAGAGGAGCAGAAGGCAGAGGTGGAGACCAGGTGGGAGGATGACCCCAGGTGAACTTCCTCTGCCATCTCTCCTCCCCCGTCAGTCCTTTCTGCTGCTGCCAGTTACTGGTTACTAAGTGTCCTGGAGCAAAGGCTCTCTAATAGGAACAGGACAGAAGGGTGGTCAGAACTCTCCTGTCAGGCCAGGCTGCTCCCTGCCCCCAGGCCACATGTAGGTTCTGGTCAAATTATAAGGACAGAAATGCCTGCCAGGATGTCCCAAAGGAAGGGCTAAAAAAAAGACTGTCCTCAGGCTCTCTCACTGCTAGAGCCTAGCAAGTACTCAGGCCCAGAGGAGAGATACAAAGGGCCTCAGAGTGCCTGGGTACCCAGTTCATATGTGTCAAATGAATGCATTGAGAGAGACAATCCATACTGGGTTAGCCAAAAAGTTCGTTCCGGCTTTTCCATAGCATTTTAAGAGCAGAAAAACCCGAACGGACTTTTTGGCCAACCCAATACATACATACATACATGTGTACATAAATACATACACACACAGATAGATACAGAGATGATGGATGGATAATAGGAAGTTTCCATAGTTCAACCCTTTTTGACCTACTCACCTGAGTCTGATCTAGGGCTGTTTCCAGTCACCGGTTCCAGCTATTCATTCATACCCAAGTATACACTACTCAGGTCGCCACTGCAGGAGTGGGAGGGGAAGGGGCACAGCCATTCCTATTAGAAGGTCCTCACTGTGATGGCAGCAGTCCCATAAAAATCTGTACAGAGGATAGAGTAGGTGTTATCTGCTCCAACTGCAGATAAAAGTGAGACATAGAAAGTAGACTGTGACCATAGAACAGGCAGTTGGTGGCTGCAGGAGGTCTTAGAACCCAGGACATCTGGCCCCTAAGTTGGAACACTCTCCTACAGCCGGTCTCCACTGCCATGGGGCAGAGTGAATGTGAACTTGACTTCACTCATTAATCATCCAGCCTCCACTATCTCTCACTGTTGGGGGAAGAGCTCTTTCCTGCTTGTTGTCCTAAGGAGGGCAAACAACAACCAAATTAGCCAAACAGGCCAGCCCTGAACAAAGTTCCAAAGTGAAGGCCTTTGTTTGTTTGTTTGCTTGCTTGCTTTCAGCCTGTCCCAGGACCCTTTATCTCCATCAGGAATGCTCTCTTAATTCCTGAAGAGTCTTTTTGGTAGAGATAGTGGAGGAAAGAGAGAGCACTGGCCCTCAGGCAGAGATGCCTCTAATAAACTCATTCATGTTGCTACACAGTTTCTTTTTTTTTTTTTTTTTTGCCGTACGCGGGCCTCTCACTGTTGTGGCCTCTCCCGTTGCGGAGCACAGGCTCCGGACGCGCAGGCTCAGCGGCCATGGCTCACGGGCCCAGCCGCCCCGCAGCACGTGGGATCTTCCCGGACCGGGGCACGAACCCGTGTCCCCTGCATTGGCAGGCGGACTCTCAACCACTGCGCCACCAGGGAAGCCCTACACAGTTGCTCTTTAAAGTAGGCAACATCCTAAGAGAAGTCTTAAACTGGGTAAGTGATTGTGTCCTCTTTTTCACAGGCACTTGCATTTTGAAAGGGGAAGACCAAGATTCTGGAACGGCCTTCTCCAATAGCAGTGCTATTGGCATGACCCAGGAAAGGGAAGGGACAGAGGTCAGAGGTAGAGATCAGAGACCTTTCCAGCTAGTGGTTGCCATCTACTCCAACCACAAGGCCAGTCTAGCAGCCAAAAGCTTTGGGAAGGAAGAGGGGAAGAGGGCGCCCACTGATAGAAGCATCGCACTGGGGAGTGTCACCTTCTCAACTTAATCGCTCTGACATGCATCCTGGTTGGGGTGGGAGGTAGGTGGAGAGGAGCCAAAACACTTTGAGAGAAGTCCAAAGATCTATCTTGCTTTCTGAAATCAAAACTGAAGCCGACAACATTCAGTTAAGAGGGGGAAAAAAAAGGGAACATGGCCGTTAACTGATTTCTTCTGAATCGCTGACGAGTCACAGGTTCTCTCTCACCCCTCCTTGCCTTCAGTTTTCTGGAGGCTGTCTGCTTGTGTCTTATATCTTCTCCCTGCATCCAGAGACAGTGCTTGCTTTGCACAATTCTTACTCCTGACCAAAGCTGGGTGGAATGCATACTGCTGAGAAAAGCCCCTCTTTGGACCTAGGACAAAGCCCTGCACCAGGGATGGGCTCCTCCCCCGGCCCCTGCTACCTGCCCCCGCAAGCCCGAGATGACAGTGTCAGCCCCTCACGCAAGTGAGGCCAGCCTGACGGTCCCCTGCTGCCTGCTCCATGGGCCAGTTCTCTTTGCTCTTTCTTCAAACTGCCTCACGAGATTTGCTCTTAAACTCTCCATGATTTTAGTACTACCTGTTGCCAACAAATATGAGACAGGAATAAAGTTGACCAACAGTTCCAGTCTTTGTCACTGAATTTCAACCAGGAGTTGGTCCCAAGTCCAATGAGAGGTGTCCTTCTAAAAGACACAGAGGAGAGACAAGCACAGAGAAGAGGAGGAAATGTGACCATGGAGGCAGTGGTCGGAGTGATACAACTGCAAATCCAGGAAACCACCAGACACTGGAAGAGACAAGGAATGGAATCTCCCCTAGAAGCCTCTGGAGGAAGCGTAATCCTACTTTTTCCTTATTTCCAACTTCTGGCCTCCAGGACTATAAGAGAATAAATCTCTGTTGTTTTAAGCCACCCAGATTGTGGTAATCGGTTGTTCTGATAAAATACAAGTAAAAGATGGTACCGTTGCCCAATCTGAATCCAAGGTTTGAGAAGCTGTGTGGTGCCCCACAGATGCACACATCTCACTAGTAAGTGTTGGTAGTTATTTAAGAATGAAATAAAGAGTATCTTTATTTGTATTGGTTTTTCAGGTGGTGTCTATGTTGTTAGGACCTAAGTACATATTAAATTATTTGGATACAACTACTTAATAAATAGAATTTTTAAGCCTTTCTTTCTGGCCTAGGGATACTGTGAAGAAATCCCTGAGACAGTGTGCTGTGAAACAAGGGGAAGTGTAGGACACTGGGTGCTGGTGTCAGAAACCCAGGTTCCCTGGATTTTGCTGCTTTGCATCCCTAGCAGATTGCCTTCTTACAAATAGTCCAAGGGGCCCTCTACCATGAAAGGGAAAGGGGCAAAGGAGGGCATACTCCTTCCCTTTAAGGGCACATCCTGGCAGATGGACTCATCACATTTGTTCCCAATGCACTGGCCAGAATGAAGTCACATGGCCATGCCTAGCTGCAAGAGAAGCAGGGACATGCAAACTGTCCCCTAGGGGCCATGTGGCAGATGACAGTGGGGGGTTTATTAATGTGCACAAGAAGCAGAGAATGAGTATAGGGGATAAACTTGCAGCCTCTGGCTCTGACATGAATGGAAAGTACGGAGCTGTATTCCTTCTCTCTCAATAAGCGGTGATGTTACCCACAGTAATATTCATTGCTAACTGGTCTGAAAGAGAGCAGGAGACTCTGGGAGCAAGGAAGGGCACAATAAAACAGGTTGGAAGCCTGGCAACACCAACAAAGAAGGCGCCGTGTAGAGACAGCACAGTAAGAGTTGTATTGTTTTAGTTTTGTTTTTTGTCTTTTAGAAGTTATCAACAGTCTTCCGTCTACAGAGGTAAGAACATTTTGGAGAACAGCCCTTTGTTCTCATAAGAGCTACTCTCTTTTTTAGGGCAAGACAATAATAGATTGTGTCTTTTGTTTGACCAGGCTTGTTATTACTGTTAGCTGGCTTCCCTAAGCACTTGTTTACATGCCAAATTTAACATAAGAATCAACAATTCCCTTCTTTTTTTTTTTGAGACTTAAAATTATTAAAAATATTGGATGGACTACGATAGCCTAGACCAAAACTTGATGACAGGGTAAGGCAGTGGGTTCTCAGATTTTAAAAATTCACTATGAGAGTAGAGGTTGACTGGATGAGTAGGTTGGCTGTTCCACTAGCGTTTGGATACCAAATGGGACCATTTGTCTGGATGGGGGAGGTTTCAACCCTACCACCTGGAACAGGCTTCCCCACTAGAAGAGGCGCTGCAGTCAAAATAGTTGGCCATCACCTTACAAAGTCCCCTCCATTTTCCCCAGCAAGGGTCCCTTCCTCCGCTCTATTTGCGCCACATGCATATATGTCTGTTCACGCGCCACACCACTATGCTTCTATATCATAGGCTCCTTCCAGCCTTGGCTTTCCCTGGATTTGCTACTGGCCTCACAGAGAGGTGATATGGGCAAGCTACGCCCCGTGACCAGCTCTGTCCCTTATTTCCCCACAGCCAGACTGTAGATGTAGACAGTTACTAGTGAAGGGCTTGGGAGTGGCTGAAGGACATTACAGTGTAAAAGAACTTACAGCCTCACACAAAACTTGGCCATTTCCAGAGTCCCAGGTCATGAGACCTTTGTTTATGCTCCTGCTACACTCACATCCTTACTAAATAATTTGTCCCTCACTCTAGGGACACTCTCCTACCAATCCCTCACAAGCTGGGCTCAGCAAATCACTCACAGTGGTCATCTAACTCAGGGGAAGTCCCATGTCCCTTTAAAAAAATTATTTATTTATTTATTTATTTATTTATGGTTGTGTTGGGTCTTTGTTGCTGTGCATGGGCTTTCTCTAGTTGCGGCAAGCAGGGGCTACTCTTCGTTGCAGTACGCAGGCTTCTCATTGCGGTGGCTTCTCTTGTTGCAGAGCACGGGCTCTAGGCACGCAGGCTTAGTTGCTCCACGGCATGTGGGATCTCCCCGCACCAGGGCTCGAACCCATGTCCCCTGCACTGGCAGGCGGATTCTTAACCACTGCGCCACCAGGGAAGCCTCCATGTCCCTTTTATTTAAGATCACAGAGGCTAGTGTGACAGAAGACCAAGAGGGTGGGACGAGGCCTCTGGCTCCCACCCCACCTCACCCACCCAGCACAAAAGGATGCACAACCTTTGAGCCTTTCTGCTGCCTGATCCTGTGTGGCCAATTCCCCAGGCAGTCCTCCCAAGTAGAAAGCAGGAAGTTCGTCAGGAAATGTAGATCATCATATGACTGTTTTACCTTCTTACAAAGGCTTCAGGTACATAGTCGAAGAAACGTGCCAGCCTCCCAGCCTGGCCTGTCTGGCCCAGGAAATGTGGTCTTGAGTAACACTGAGGCATTTCCACAGCACAGCCTGGGATCGGTCTTAGTACTTGGGGTTTGGTCACCTTCCAAAACAACCCACTAGTGTGAGGAAAAGTTGGGCACCCTTGTTCTTCTGGTGGTTAGCTACTGGAGCACACACATAAACCTCCCAGTTCTAAAGAAGAGAAACATTTTTCCTAAGTGCCATATAATCTGTAACAATTCCCATACCTGTGAAGAAGCTAGGGACAGCTTTTTATTGTTGTTCTTGCTGCTTTTGTTCATATTTCTGTATCCCAAACCAGCCCCCATAGGCCCTCAGTGCTCAAAGAGCTGGCCCATTATTATTTTTTTAATTTTATTTTATTAATTTTTTATACAGCAGGTTCTTACTAGTTATCTGTTTTATACACATTAGTGTACATATGTCAATCCCAATCTCCCAATTCATCCCACCACCACCACCCCCCCGCTTTCCCCCCTTGGTGTCCATACGTCTGTTCTCTACATCTGTGTCTCTATTTCTGCCCTGCAAACCGGTTCATCTGTACCATTTTTCTAGGTTCCACATATATGCGTTAATATACGATATTTGTTTTTCTCTTTCTGACTTACTTCACTCTGTATGACAGTCTCTAGATCCATCCACGTCTCTACAAATGACCCAGTTTCCTTTTTATAGCTGAGTAATATTCCACTGTATATATGTACCACATCTTCTTTATCCATTCATCTGTCAATGGGCATTTAGGTTGCTTCCATGACCTGGCTATTGTAAATGGTGCTGCAATGAACATTGAGGTGCATGTGTCTTTTTGAATTATGGTTTTCTCTGGGTATATGCCCAGTAGTGGGATTGCTGGATCATATGGTAGTTCTTTTTTTAGGTTTTTAAGGAACCTCCGTACTGTTCTCCA
>NW_006797357.1:1611910-1616081 GCF_000442215.2 Lipotes vexillifer
GTCTATTTAGTCTTCTGCCCATTTTGGATTGGGTTGTTTGTTTTTTTAATATTGAGCTGCATGAGCTGTTTGTATATTTTGGAGATTGATCCTTTGTCCATTGATTCATTTACAAATATTTTCTCCCATTCTGAGGGTTGCCTTTTTGTCTTGTTTGTAGTTGCCTTTGTTTGCAAAAGCTTTGAAGTTTCGTTAGGTCCCATTTGTTTATTTTTGTTTTTATTTCCATTACTCTAGGAGGTGGATCAAAAAAAATCTTGCTCTGATTTACGTCAAAGAGTGTTCTGCCTATGTTTTCCTCTAAGAGTTTTATAGTGTCCGGTCTTACATTTAGGTCTCTAATCCATTTTGAGTTTATTTTTGTGTATGGGGTTAGGGAGTGTTCTAATTTCATTCTTTTACATGTAGCTGTCCATTTTCCTAGCACCACTTATTGAAGAGACTGTCTTTTCTCCATGTATATCCTTGCCTCCTTTGTCAATGATTAGTTGACCATAGGTGCGTGGATTTATCTCTGCTTTCTATCTTGTTCCATTGATCTATATTTCTGTTTTTGTGCCAGTACCATATTTTCTTGATTACTGTAGCTTTGTAGTATAGTCTGAAGTCAGGGATTCCTACAGCTCTGTTTTTTTTCCCCTCAAGACTGCTTTGGCTATTCGAGGTCTTTTGTGTCAGCGTACAAATTTTAAGATTTTTTGTTCTAGTTCTGTAAAAAATGTCACTGGTAATTTGATAGGGATTGCATTGAATCTGTAGATTGCTTTGGGTAGTATAGTCATTTTCACAATATTGATTCTTCCAATCCAAGAACATGGTGGCTGGCCCATTATTAATCCTTTCAAATAACAAGGCCATAAACCCCTATGGCCAGGCTCCAGCTACACAAAGACTTGATTGAAACTGAAATCATGGCTTTTTTTTACCTTAGACCAGATGAAACTTTTAGGTGAGGTATCCTGCTCTCTTAGCTCCATAAGCCATTGGGGGTTATATATGGATTGATTATTCCCCTTGATCCAGAGTAAACTCCAGCAATTAGGGGACGTTCTATTAAAAAAATGTAACATCAGGAAACCAGAAACAGCCTCCCTCCTAGTTGAGAAGGGAGGACAGCTGCTCTGGATCACCCAGGCTGCAATGGGTTGCCATCATCATGCTTTGGCAGCAGCATGGCTACAGATGAGGTCATCTGAAGCCTGGAACCCCAGCAAGGTGAGAAGATCCAGGGCTAGCCCTTGAGACAAAGTAGGCACTTCTGTATCTCCAGGCTGGTCATTGGAAGTGGGTCCACAGGGAAGGAATAGGAGTATGAACCTTCCTAATCTGGACATGTGGGCCCTCAACTGGCATATTCAGAGGCAGTGGGTGGAATTGCATTACCTACATACCAACTGGTGAAGTGGGACATATGGTTCTACATAATTTATTTTATTCCTGAAAATCGTTATGAGGTGGTACTATTTTTATTCCCATCTTATACACAGGAAAGAACAATTTAGTAAAGTAGCTTGTCCAATGCCACATAGCTAATAAGTGAGCAAAATTAGATCTGAGCCTAGGCTGCTGACTGTTCTTAACCAGTATGCCCCGCTGCCGGTGCTGGCTGTCAACAAGGAATGATTGACATCATCATGACCTACCTCCGCATGTCCAGCTGGACCACACTGAGCCCGAGCTTCCCCCTGCAGTAAAGGGAAGACCCAGAGCCAGACCTGGCTCCGGAAATGAGCCCCACTTAGATGCTCAATAGTATTTTCTTTCAATAAGTGCTGATCAAATACACTGAGTGCTGATGCACTCAGGAACATGCTCAGCTTTTAGGAAATAACAAGAAGCCTAACAGGATCCATGCTTTCTAAAATACCTTGCCATCTGGTTGGGGGAAACAGGAGCAGCACATATAATGGTAAATGATACAGTTTACAAGGAAGGACTAAATTGTATGGTACTGACTATAATTTTTACAGCTGTTCAGAAAAGAAAGAGGTGAATTTGGCTGTTTTAGAAAAAGCTTTATAAAGAAGAGACTTGAACCATACTCTCAAGGACAGATGAGATTTGGAAGGATTGGAAACATAAGCACCGTTACTAACCCTCTCCCCTACAACCAGATATCATGGCTGGTTTTTTTTCTTTTAAAGCCAGTGATAATAAGTTATGTATTTTGCTTTCCTTTTTTCAACTTCTAAATAGATTCTACGTTTAGAACAAAATGATATAAACACAAAATTTTTAAAAAACACATTACCATTGAAACCATATAACTTTGTGTCCTGAACTTTTCTAGTTAATGCTCATGGGATGTCTTGTGATTTCTGACCCAGTCAGAAATAATTTCAATTTAAGACACAGGCAACTGCTGCCTTCTAAGAGATTTTTAAAAACATAATAAATGATACAGGATTAAGGTGTCTAGTTCCAGGGGGCCTGTTCACTTTCCTAATTTTTAACAAGAAGACCAGAAGCTTTGAAAGCTTTGAAAGCAGAGTTTTAGCCATGACCTGAGTTTTACTCCACAAAGCTCTCCACTTCCCATTTCTACGGAGGCCCTGTGCCCAGGCCTCGGCAAACTCTCACAGGCAACCTGAACAATGTGTTGGCTTTCTTGGCTCTCAGATCCCTGAATGATGCCCTACAAAGAGCCGGAAATGCCACTGCCTTGGCAATGGCCCTGAGCTCAGTCTGGTGAGTAAGTGCTGGCTGGAGGTGATTGTGGTGGTGTCTCTGGGTTTGTCTCTTAACACAGCATGCTCTGCATCTTTAGATCCAAACAGGCATTGACAGTTGGATGTTTTGCTATGTTGGTGATAGTAACTGAACAGAGATTGGGTTAAATAAAACTACCACCACCTGGGCCTTCCCTGGTGGTGCAGTGGGTAACACTCCACGCTCCCAATGCAGGGGGCCCGGGTTCAATCCCTGGTCAGGGAACTAGATCCCACATGCATGCTGCAGCTAAGAGTTTGCATGCCACAACTAAGAAGCCCACATGCTGCAACTAAGACCTGGCGGAGCATAAATAAATAAATGAATATTTTAAAAATAAATAACTAAAACCACCACCACCCGCATGGAGGACTTTGATAGGGAAGATGGACAAGAGATCTGTCTGGACAAGAGATCCCCAAATGGCCAGCTGCCCACAAGTCTTGCTAGCCTTTACCAGACTGGGGAATTTTTTTGTTGATTGTTGATTGGTGTAAGCAGGAAGCTGCCCATGCACCCCAGTCCCCTGTACAAGGGAGGGAGAAGGGAGCCCTGGGAGCAGGGGGTAAGCCCACAGTGCAGAGGAGAGCATGGGAAGAAGCAGACGAGACATTCGTTCTCATTTACACCCAAGTGGACCCAGGCCAGGCTATATTCTTTAAATCTCCCCTTCAGCATGATGTTGTTTTGGAATCTATAACCCCAGAGTGAGAAAGCAATCCCAGCCAAATTCCTAAAACACTCACTCCTTTCCTAGACAATTGCTCCTAAATGGTCCCCACCGCCCACCTCTAGGGTCTTTCTCATTCTGATCTTCCCTACACAGTGAAACCAGATTCGTCTTCCCAAATATAACTCTGTTTATTCAGGGTTTATTCACATTACACCTTGGCACAGAGAGGATATAGAAGAGAACTGAAGTGGACTCTAGGCCATGGAATAGAAAGATACACCACAACCTTCATTGGCCGAACAGGCCGCTCTAATCTGGTCTCCCACAATACTCTTTAAACAACCCTCTGCTTCCTTGGGACTAGGGGGTCAGCTTTTTTGATAGGCCTTTACCCTTTCTCTCTGCTTTTCTAGCTCCACTGCTTCCTCAGCATCCTTTCTGAGTTCCACCCCCTCCATTAAGCCCCCTGCATGGCCCTTTCCTGGGGAACCGCTGGCCCCAGCTTCACACTGCTTAGGACAGTCAGTACTCACTTTTGAGCAAAGTTTCCCCCAAAGCAAAAGTCAAAAGTTCTAAGCTATCTTCTACTGTGTCATGGGAAATTGGTTTTTGAATGTCCCCAAGCAACACATCACACTTCTACCTTGTCAGAATGCCCTGCTCATGAGTTCCCTGCAGTCAGAAGTGCTTGGCTCTCGGGAGCTTTAAAATCATGAACATGAATCATAAATTGTAAAAGAAGCTCCTAAGATAAATGAGAGAGCAAGAGAGCAAGTGCAGTCCTGCTGA
>NW_006797357.1:1616091-1624823 GCF_000442215.2 Lipotes vexillifer
GCCAATGAGCCCATCACTTTCTTAATCTATAAATTCAGACATTTTTTTATAAGTACCATCAAAAAAAACCTTTTTGAGACCTTCTGCTAAATGTGGCAATCCTTCCAAAATGAATATAAAATTCAAATGTAAGTCCAAGCTTAAGAAGGGGAAATAACAGAGGTTAGTATTTGTTAAAGCTGTACTTTGCAGAGCTGTTCTGTAAATGCTTTTTATTTTATTGACCAGTTTTATAATCCCCATCAGGTAAATGCCTACCTTGGAACTCTGTGTGTGTGTGTTTTGTGTGTATGTGTGTATGTGTGTTCTAGCCAGTGTAACCTGAGCCAGACTGTATGAATTTGTTAAATAATTAAATGTGTCTACATGTGGACAAACAAATGCATTATTGACAGATGACTACTGAGTCCATCTGGCAAATGCAAAATCATATCTTGCTCAGAAGGACAACATATTTCTTTTGTTCAGCTCCTATAGTTAGAAACTACTGTTTCTTTGTTTTTCAAGAAAAATAATTTCTTGAAAGGGAGGAAAATGCACTTTGCAATACTCCTAAGGCCAGCCACACACACACACAGCCACACCCAGGACCTTGCCAGTGAGTCCTCTTGGGAACAATCTAAGATTGTTCCCCATCTTTGATAAATTTCCCTTTCCAATTCAGAGTCCTCCTAGTTTCTCAGTATCATTGATTTCACTCCTAAAATCCTCACATGGGTACCTTCCTCTGCAGCCTACTTATATCACCTTCCATTTGGGGAGTTGCAGGAAGCTTGAATCGTTTTAGCTTCTCCCAAGCTCTCCAACTCCAAGCCACTCAAACCAGATGGATTAAGTGAACCAGTGACTGATAAATGGATGGATGAAGGAGGGAATAAGTGAAATCTGCATTTATTAAATAACTGGATTGGCTCTTGATTCTGTAATCACTTTCTTTGCTATTTAAGCAAAAAACAAAAAAAAGTTAAAAATTATTATAATTATTGGCTAAAATATGTCTGATACTGTCCCAGTCACCATTAGAGGGTGCAAAAATTATATATGGCATGTTTTTTGACATCAGGCCATTTTCAGTCCAGTTAGAGAGTAAAGATGAACAAACTTTGAATAATTAGTAAATAATAAACTGGTTAAATGATATGGTAAGTGAAACAGGACGGTAGATAAGTGTGGGTGTACTTAGGAAAGAACAAAAGACATGGAGGTTATTTCAAAGGGATCAATTAGCTACCTTATGTTGATCTTTTTTTTTTTTTTTTTTTTTTTTTTTTTTTTTGGGGTTGGGCGAGCCTCACACTGCTGTGGCCTCTCCCGTTGCAGAGCACAGGCTCCCGACGTGCAGGCTCAGTAATTTGTGGGCTCTCCCGTTGCGGAGCACAGGCTCCAGATGCGCAGGCTCAGCAGCCATGGCTCACAGGCCCAGCCGCTCCACGGCTTGTGGGATCTTCCCGGACCGGGGCACGAACCCGTGTCCCCTGCATCGGCAGGCAGACTCTCAACCACTGCACCACCAGGGAAGCCCGATATTGATCATTCTTGACTCTCTCCAGAGAGCCTGGAATTGCACACAGTAGGTATCTTAGTAAAGAAAAGCATTTGATTGCAGGAGATAGAAACCTCTCAAGCTCATAGAAATGAGGAGGAAATTATTCTAAGGGTTCAGGGACATCTTGCAGGACCAGAGCAGGAAGTACAGCAAGCCTCACGCAGACAGCACAGAAGCATCTGCAACCAGGTAACTTCTCTCCATCACCGTCTCTCTCCCTGGGGCAGTAGCACCTGTTGCTGCTGCTGTACAACTGATTCATTCTGGTCTCTCCAGAGATCTGTCAAAAATGCAGCTTCATCTCCTTGGTCTACATGGCTTTCAGCTCACTGCTTATTGCTTCCTATTCCCAAGTACACACACAGCTGGAGAATCGGCTGGGCTCCCCAAGGGCTGACCAGCTGCTGCTTTGGAGGCAGGGTGGTCAGGGCCTTGGGGCCTCTGCTGTGGGTCCTGGGAGCAAAGAAGAAATGATTGGCATCTCCAGCACAGAAGCCAGTCAACACTCTCAGATCCTATCTTCTGTCTCCGGTTTTACAACGGAGAATGTTTCTGTTTAGAGAAAGGCTTAATTCTCCTTTCTTCTCTGGGCTAACTCCCCTGGCACTTGGGAAGTGGAAATGTTTGTGATGTATCACTTTGCAATGGATGTGTTTGTTTCTAAAGTAAATTAAGTCATCAGACTTGATTAATGGGCTTAGGTTGAAGAGTTGAGAGGCATGGAGCTCATCTGACATCCAGAAATACCGCATTGATTTTCCACCAGCCATAGACCCAGCCCCTCCTGAAGAGCTTTAATTACAGATGGGAAGGAGGTGGGACCCAGCAAGCCTGGGAGCAAAACAGGGCATTTTGTGTTAGAACTTGCAAATCTGTGGCATTCTTTCTGCTTTGTGTCAGGCTTGGATCTGACCTAGTTTACTTCACACCATGGGCTCTCAAAATTCATGGGAGTTTCAACAAGCACACATGGTGTTGTAGCCGCTTGCTCAGTTCCTGCACACAAAACTCAGAAGGAGACGGAAGGAAACAACTATGTGTAATTCCTTCCCCTTCCTCCTGGCCTTTCCAGAACTTCAGCCACCCTGTTTCAGTTTTGCACTTGCCTTCAGGAAGGCCAAGCCCTCAGCTCTTACAGGATCCCACTTCATCCCTACACCTCCTTTAACCTCTTGCATCCCTTCTCCTGAGTTACTTTGTTCAGCTTTATGTGGCTGAAAGAACAAGGACTTAAATACAAATCCTAGCCCTCCTATAAATTAGCTGTGTGACTATGGGCAAGTTGCTTAATCTCTCTGGGCTCCAATTTTCTTCTCCATAAAAGTGAGGCCCTACCAAAAGCAAAGTCCTAGACCTAGGATTCTGCTCTGTTTCCCCTGAGCTAGCTTCGATTTGCGCTTTCCAGAATACATTGCCTCTTAAGTTTTCTCCTGCCATCGCTAGAGCAGTAGGAGGTGGGAGAGGGGCAGAGTCTATTTTAATATGGATTCACGAAACATCTAAATGTTCCTCATCCTCATACTAATTCTGTGCATGGGTTTTCTCATCTCCCTTCTTACAGATGGGAAACACTTTCTGAGAAGATGAATGACTTGCCAAGGTGTCCTGGCTTAGCCTTGATGGAGTTAGAGGACTGAGGTTCAAAATCAAGCTCAGAATTGAATCCTCATTTAGAACAACACAGCTATTTGCTCCACACCAAATAAACACCAGGCTCCAGGGCTGCTGTGGCCCCATTAGGAGGAAGGGGAACGATCCTTGCATTGTTCAGCCATGGTGTGAAGTTCATGCTGCTACTCTGATGAATTAGATGCTACTCTGAGGATCAGAAAGGGAGGATGGTGCTGAAGCAGCCAAAAGTCGTCAACAAACTGTTCTGTCCTTGCTTCTCACCAGTACCATCAGGGCAAAGGCTAATGATCCCAGCGGGCTGAGGTCTGTTCTGATTGAACCCAGCCACCTAGTCCAGATGGGGAATCAGAGACTGTGAAACTCTCCAGGGACTTCATTCCCACTGGCCACTCTGCTGAGAGGAGTCCAAACCACTACATCCCAAGGACTCCAAGCCTCAGGGATACCTGCAACCCACAGTTGCCTTGTGTTCCAGTCACTATGGTTACATAACCCATCCCCACAAAACTTAGTGGCATGGACCAACCACTCATGAGGCCCATGGATTCCATGGGTCAGGACTATACACGTGGGGAGGTGGCTTGTCTCTGACGCACCTTGTCTACAGCCTCGACTGGCAGACTCGAAGCAGGGGGGTGGGTGGCTGGAATCATCCTAGGACTCATCCACTCAGATATTCAGCACGAGGACTAGGGAAACTCAGACAGCTGGGTTCACTGGGCATCCCTCTCTTACCCTCCAGCACAGCGGCTGCAGGGTGGCTGGACTGCACACAGGTCACCTCAGGACTCCAAAGGCATGTGTCCCAGGAGAGCCAGAGCCAGGTGGCATCCAGAGCACCTTTCATGACCCTGCTCCAGGAGTCACATAGGATCACGTCCACCACATTCAGTTCATCGAGCAGTGACAAAGTTGGAGGGGTGGGGGCGGTGAGGGGCTTGAGGAGCAGATAGGGCTGAAAGTATTGCTGAGACCAGTCTTATAAACTACAGTCTGCTATCCTTAAGATCAAGGTTCTGCTAAACAGTTACATGGCCACCTCTACAGGAGGCTGGCAACATGAATAAATCAGTCACCTAGGGCTGAACAGGTTGTCATCTCCTCCATCCTCCCACACACACAAAAATTAGGGCTCTGTTAGCAAAGAAAGGAAACTAGATCTTGGGGAGGCACTTAGTGACTTCCCTCCAGCCGGCTTGCTTATCTGTTTGGTCCTAGGGTGTGATACAGAGTGGGGGCCCAACAAACACTCAGCTATCATTTGCAGGGGAGTAGAAAGGGCAAGTGTGCAGCACCCAGTCTCGTCCTCACCCTCCCACCCCACCCAAACGCAGCCTCACAAGGAGGGACTTCCAGCCTGCTGGGAGCCAGCACAGTGGTGAGCCACAGGGGAGGCCCTGCCCATCCGGACACAGAACTGAGCCTCCGGGACTAGCAAAAAGAACTCTCCATCCAGGTAGCAGGTTCATTTCCATTTGCCCCGAGGGAAATGGGGCGGTCTCTCTGAGGGCATTTCCAGAGGACACCACCTCCCAGATATTCAGAAAATGTCAACATTTCAACCCATTCCAATCAGGTAGCCCTCAATGAGCACCTACGTGTGCAGCAAGATTTTCTTTGGATTTCCATACTGAACTAAGGATTCAGGGCAGTTTTTGTTGCGCTCCAAACAGTTGTCCAGACCGTTGTGTTCAGAGAAGCTAAAGACTTTTTGAAAACAGCAAAAGCACTGCCAAGCATCTTAGAGTTAAAACAGGCTTTATTTTTTTTTTCCTACAGGCACTTTTGGAGAAGACTCGTGGTCTATGGAGGAAAAGAAAAGAGGAGATTGGAAGGGCATGCAGCCTCGTAATTTACAGAAATAAGCACTCCACCTGCTGCTCTGACTTGACACCGTGAGGAGCAAGGAGGGTCACCGTGGTTCCTTTGCAGGTTTGCCCCGTGCCCGCCTTTCTGCGTAGAGGAAGTCGCAAACGGAGCTAAGAAACAGAGAACTGAACTTGAGAAGGAAAACACAGGAGGCCTCATCCAGCCCAGAAGTCATAAAGAAGCAGCAGAAAAGGTCTAGAATGCACAGGGTACCTTTCTTTAGTCGTCTGCCAGTGTTACATTTGAGTCATTTCTTAACACTTGGCAAAGAGGCTTAGATGTTCAAAACTCCTTTTGTGGCTGGGGAAGTGGAAGGATCACATCAGTAAAGAGCAACGGGATTTAACCTTTTCGTACTACAGTCACTTTCACTTTAAAATATTTGATGTTTTATAGGAGTGCTCTGTTAGGTTGAAGCTTTAACCTGTTCCTCCAGTCACCTAACCGAGCAGTTTTCCAGAAGGGACAGGACTTTCCTGAAATCCTTAATATCCTTAATATTTGGAATCCTTTAATATAATACTTGTAGGTGATCAAACTTTGTATTTTCTGGTACTCTCTTGCTGGTGATTACAAATTAATTGATATGTATTGAATGCTAGGCCCCTGTGGAGGAAACAAAGTAAGTCTATGAGAGAGATTATGTCACCCACTTATTTGCATAGACTATAATCTCATGCTAATTATTATTATTACTTTTTTAAAACTTCATCGGGTTTTTTTTAAATTTTTATTTATTTTTGGCTGCATTGGGTCTTTGTTGCTTTCTCTAGTTGCGGCGAGCAGGGGCTACCCTTCATTGCGGTGGCTTCTCTTGTTGCGGAGCACGGGCTCCAGAGCACAGGCTCGGTAGTTGTGGCGCACGGGCTTAGTTGCTCCGCGGCATGTGGGACCTTCCCGGACCAGGGCTCGAACCTGTGTCCCCTGCACTGGCAGGCGGATTCTTAACCACTGCACCACCAGGGAAGCCCCATGCTAATTATTGAACGAAATTTCTTAGACTTATCAAAGATTGATTAAGTAAATGATGAATAAGCGTTCTATGGTTACTGTGCAACTAAGAAATTATGATGCAGATTTATGTCAATATGGGTAACTGCGTTTTCTTCCTAGGGCTGTTGTAACAAAGTACTTGTCATAAACTTTGGTGGCTTAAAACAACAGACATTTATTCTCTTACAGCTCTAGAGGGCAGAAATCCAAAATCAAGGTGTCAGCAGGAGCTTGTTCTCTCTGAAGGTTCTAGGGGACGGTCCTTCCTGGGCTCTTCCCAGCTTTTGGTGGTTGCTGGCAATCCTCGATATTCCTTGGCTTATAGATATATCACCCCCATCTTTGCCTCCATCTTAACATGGCATACTCCCCCTGTGGCTGTGTGCCTGGGTCCAAATTTCTCTCTTCTTATAAGGACATCAATCATTAGATTAGTCACTAGCTTCAACTACCCTGCATCTGTCATGTTGTGAGGATGCACAAGCCACAGGGAAAAGTCACATGCAGGTACTTTTGTCAACAATTGCAGCTGAGTTCAAAATCTCAGTGAGCCCAAACCAGGTGCTAGCTCTGAGAGCGAATAAAGAAGCCTCTAGGTATTTCCAGACCCCAGATGTTCCAGTTACCCCCCGGCCATTTGAGTTTTCCCAGCTGACGCCCTGGACTTCATGGAGCAGAGGCAAGATATCCCAGCTATGTCCTCTCCAAACCCCTCACCTAGAGCATTCATGAGCTGTAATAAAGTGGTTGCTCTTTTATACCTCTAAGTTTTAGGTTGGTTTTGTGTGGCAATAGATCAGATGGTTTACAAAACATCATGAATGGTACAGTCACTTTTTTTTTTTTAAGTATGAATGTATGTGCATGCATAGGAAAAGCCTAGAAAGTTTGACCCCAAGCTGTTAACCAAGATTATTTGAGGGCAGGGGTGGGGATGGATACCCTCTTCTTTACACCCTTCTGTATTTTCTCAATTCTTTTTACAATGAGTTCATATTACTTAGACAATCAGGAAAAAAGAAGACACTTTTTGTTTAGAAAAAATGTACCACTTAAATATGGGGGTTGTGTTTCCAGTCACAAGTAATGAAGGTGGAGGCCTCTCTGTACCATAACCATAATCAACACCCAAATTATTTTGCAGCCAAAGCTCGTTTTAGCTAAGTCACTTGGCACTCCCACGGCTAAGTCTAGTCTCTTCAGGGCTGGGTTATACGGAAGTAGCAGAAACTAAAAAAGTGGTTTGGGCACTTTCTTGGGCACTGTCCTCCTTCAGACCCAGAGCTCCCCCTCCTTTGGGAATGGGGAGGGCAGTGGTTGTGCAGAAGTTTGGGGTGGAGAGAAGGTGCAAAGGACAACAAGAGAAGTGGGAGTGTCCACTGAGCGCCTGCCGATGGAGACCAGGTGATGTGGCAAGGGCACAGCTTATGCGTCTCCATGGCTCGGCATGGGGTTGCCCACACGTGCCACGGAACTGGGCCTGTGTACTGCTGTTATTTCTACCACCGCCAACAAAGTCTCTAACATAAAGTGTGTCACTAGAGCACATCCATTTCCTTCAGAGATGTAGTATTGAAAGGTTAACAACAAGTCCTGCCAAGAGCACAGACACAAATCTTGGCTTGACAAATGAGGCCTTGGCCCTCTTGAATGGTCACACTTTGGAGACCGAGGGAATGCGGGGAGAAGCAAAAGGCCACAATTAAAAAGAACAGTTCTTGTGACTTCCACAAAAAATGTGTCAGGATGGAGTCAAGGGTGAGTTCAGTATTATATGCATGGTTTCTAAGGAAACTTTAAAAGCAAATAGTACGTTAGGGAGGAAGGCACTCATTACACACAGGAGAAGTTCCCAAACCCAAGAACCAACATTCCCTTCCAGCAGCAACTCCCCGCTTCCACAGAATATTCCACGCAGAGATCCCAGGCATAACTGGTGCCCAGTAGCCTCCACAGAGGTGGAGGGAGCCCCAAGACACCAGGCAAGAAGTGGGTGCCAAGGTGCTCTGAGAGGCTGGGCCAGCATGGGTTACTTCCTGAGTATCCTCCAGGGTGCCATCACTCTGTTTACAGCCAATAGCTGCTTCTGCTAAATCTGTGATCTTGTCTGTACTCACTTGCCTATTAGCAGATACTCTGGTGGTTTAGAGTGAACTACTTAAGTGGCTCTGGTTTCTATAAAGAGAGTAGGACACGCAGTGCAAAGCAAAACACATCCTCCCAGCGCCTTCCTTTTGTTCCTTTCGTTCATCACATTGCCCTGACGTTTTCATAAGAACAAAGTGAAACATCCTCAACTCCCAGCCAAGGCAGTTTAGGGCTGGAGAAAGCCCTAAACCTGCCTGCTTCAAAATTTGTATGATACTCTCTGCCTGTTTCAGGTCTCCCTCTGATTGGCCTTCACTGTACATACAGCTCCGACAGGATCCTTCACACTCTACTCTTCCCCAACCTTTCCTGGGCCAGAGAAACCTCACTCTAGTTCATTTCCCAGTGACCTTTGTCCTCACACACAATTCCTGAGGACCAAAGCACACCATACACACACACACACACACACACACACACACACACACTAAAATCCATGCTTCTGCTTAAAAAAGGCTAAGTCACCTTTGTTCCCAAGTCAGCAAAATTTTATTGTACTTGCACAAGTTTGACAAATCTAAAGAAAGAGTGGGGGGTGGAATGG
>NW_006797357.1:1624833-1652554 GCF_000442215.2 Lipotes vexillifer
AATGGAGTGTTTTGCCGGATCCTAGAGAAGAAAACTAGAGAAGCAAAATTATTTCTTTTCCCAAGAGTATAACAACATTCCAGTAAATGTTCATCTTAAATGTTGATGGTTTATGTTTTGTAAATAAATCTGATCATAAGGATTTATAATTTTCTAAGGATTATAATTTGCTTTCAAACAGGAAGCAAATTGGTCCCAATTTATTTATGAATAATGATATCTTTTCTGCAATGATTTGAGGACCTTCTTTTGCATCTACATGTTTCCTTTAAAATTAAAGTCCATTTCTAGACTGCATATTCTGTTCCATTGATCTGTTTAGTTCCGTCTCCATATCATACTGTTACAATTAGTGTAACCTTATAATAAGGCTCAATATCTAGAAGTCGAAGAAATTCCTTTTGTACTCTCCTCTAGGATAGCACACTTTAATTACTAGATAAAGTTTAGCATCATTTTAATAATTTTCTTCAAAAATTTACTGGAGTTTTGATTGTGTTTATATTGAATGTAGAGACCAGAGGAAAGTTGTATTACTTTTTTTTTTTTTTTTTTTTGTGCGGTACGCGGGCCTCTCACTGTCGCGGCCTCTCCCGTTGCGCAGCACAGGCTCCGGACGCGCAGGCCCAGCGGCCGTGGCTCACGGGCCCAGCCGCTCCGCGGCACGTGGGATCTTCCCGGACCGGGGCACGAACCCGCGTCCCCTGCATCGGCAGGCGGACCCCCAACCACTGCGCCACCAGGGAAGCCCTGTATTACTTTTAAGAGTCTATACTTTTAAAAAAATTATATCTCTCCATTTATTCACCCTCTTTAATAGTCTCATAAAACTTCATAGCTTATTTTTATGTGTTTAATGTTTTTTCCTGTGTGTTCAATTTTTGCTACTATTGTGAATGCTATATTTTTTCTCCCTGTTTTATAACTGATTATCATTTGAATATAAGGAAGCTGTATTGAATTTCTTTGATAATAGGTTTTTTTCCATCACAACTGTTATCTTCCAAACCACAGTTGGGGAATGCTACAGAGAGTTTCAGAAAGGGATTATTAGATGTGGTGACAGTATAATTCTTTATAAAAATATGAATTCATAGTAGAAAAATCTGCTTTATTTCACATTTTGATACATTACACTATAAGTTTCTCTGAGCTTGAAACAGCTACTGTTTTCTTATTACAGAACACACCATCCATTTTCATAGTGTAAACACAACATTAAGATCTAATAATGGAGTTGCATATCTCTTTAGAGATTGAACTTCTTTCAATATGCCTTTGTACCTACAAAAAATGGAATCCTAATGCACTCATGCTTGTAAGTAAAAAAAAGAGAGGGTCTCTATATGGTCCATCATTCACTAAAATAAAATAAATCTTAATTGTGGCTATTTTAGAACATATAGAACTTCTAGATCAGAGATAGTATATTTACCCACACCAATCCTATTTCAAAAACCTATGAGGAGATCAGAAGAACGTGCATAGTACACTACCATTTATGTAAAAAGGAGGGACACATCTACACATGTGCTTATAAATGTATGGAATATCTCTACAATGATATATAAAAAACTGCCATCAGTGGTTGCCTCTGGAGGATACAGGTAAGCAGGAGACTTACTTTGCACTGTGTACTCTTTTGTACCGTTTGAATTTTCTATCACATGCGGGTGTTGTATGTACTAATCTCTGATGTTGGAAAGACATTAAAGAACAGTAGTACTCCATGCTAGCAATACTGTGGTGAGAATGAAATGGGAATTTTTTAAATTTGTAAATGGGATATAAGTTGGTACAATTATATTTGACACATCAGAAGCTTTAAAATTTTCCTTTATCTGCATCTCTGCTTCTTTCTGCTGGATGGACTCCTCAAAGCAGAATTACTGCATGTGGTAGGCGGAATCATGTTTCTCCCAAATGGTCCCCGCACATCCTAATTCCTAGAACCTGTGAATATGTTATGTTACATGGCAGGGAGTCAGGCTGCAGGTGGAACTGAGGTTGCTGATCAGATGACTTTGAGACAGAGAGATTATCACAGATTACCTAGGTAGACCCAGTGTGATCACTAGGGTCTTATAAGTGAAAGAAGGGGACAGGAGAGTCAGTGTCACAGTTATGCAGTGTAAGAAGGATTCAACCAGCCATTGTTGTCTTTGAAGATGGAAGGGTCCAGGAGCCAAGGAATGTGGGCAGCCTCAAGAAGCTGGAAAAGGCAAGGAACTAGATCCTCCCCTAGAACCTCCAGCATGAATGCAGTCCTGCCAACACCTAGAATTCAGCCCAGTGAGGGTCATTTTGGACTTCTGGCTTCCCAGACTTCAAGGTAAGTTTGTGTTGTGTTAAGCCGTCAGGTCTGTAGCCATCTGTTACACCAGCAATAGAAAACTAATGCACTATGTCAAAAAAAAGTACTCGTTTAATAAGTGTAAACATTTGAAAAGAATCTAAATGTCCATTAATAAAGGAATAGAAGATAAATGATGCTACATTTATATGAAGGAATATCATACGAGTAAACACTTAATTGTAAAATTTGTTAAAAGTTATGAGAAAACAGTAAGTTGAAAAAAGCAATTTGTAAACCTGTATCTGCCTTCAAGTATAGAAATTATATATGCATATAATAGATATGTCACATAAGTCCAGGGTTCAGCTCCAGAAAAGAGAAATTATTCAAGCTATTTCAAACAGAAAGGGAAATATAAAGAATCAGACCCATACCAAATCATGGGGGAAACTGTAGGAGTGGACTCTCAAGGGGTCTCCTAAAAGGTCAAACCAGCCCTGCCAGGGTTAGAGCTACCTCGACATGGATCACAAAGGGGGAGCATCAGGTGGAGTCCTAGCCTGAGATCGTGCATCCAAAAGGCAGGGGAGGGACTTCCCTGGTGGTCCAGGGGTTAAGAATCTGCCTTCCAATGCAGGAGACATGAGTTCAATCCCTGGTCGGGGAACTAAGATCCCACATGCCGCGGGGCAACTAGGCCCACGTGCCACAACTAGAGAGAAGCCCACACGCCACAACTAGAGAGGAGCCCACGCACCACAACGAAAGATCCCACGTGCCACAACTAAGACCTCTTGACACAGCCAAAAATAAATAAATAAATAAATACATTTTTTTTAAAAAGGCAGGGGAGAGGAGATGGTCCCTTTTCTTATCGCTCCCTTTCTCATGACCACTACATTCTACTGAAATGGTATAAAGAATATTTAAATCTAATGCAAAATTTTTCTGCCTTTATAATATTTTTAGAAGACAAGCCAGAAAGAAACACCAGAGACTCTATTATCATTAAGAACACAGGTTCTGGAGTTAGATGACCTGGATTTAAATCCCTCTGGCCAGTTACCTCACTCATGGTGCCTGAGCACCTTTGCCAGTAAATGGAGTAATATTAGCGCCTACCCCGCAGGGCCATCAGGATGGAATGAGCTCATTGTTGCCAAGCACTTAGCAGGGAGCTTCATCCGTAAAGGAAAACTGCTCAATAAATGGGAGGGATTGTCTTTATAATACTTATACTTATCAGGTATTACTTATCATGTATTAATTTTATCATCAGAAAAACAAAAACCTCATTTCAGAAAAATCCAAGCTGGATGTTAAGCTTCCCCAAATAATCATGGTCTGATGAAAAAAATATATAAATTTTAAAACTTGTTGCCTTGTATCAGGTTCTGTCCTTTGTATATCTGCTTCCTGTTGATAAGGGGAATAATAAAGACACACAAGGTCTATTTAAAAGTCAAGAGTCAAAAGACTGAGTATTTTCATTCTCAAGGCCATTAATTCTATCCAACAAAGGTCACTCTCTATTTGTTGCATTAAAAGCACCCTATTTCAGCATTTGACAATGAATGAGTAAGTTTTGGGGGACAAAGGGAAAATTTCTGATAATCAAAGGGGGTAAAGGAGATGATCAGTTTTCAGTGAAGGTTGATTTACTAGTTTGACTCTTGATCATAGAGCCATCTAAATATGGACCTTTATAACTGATTAAATGTAAACTTCTTAGAGGCCACCCTCTTGGTAGTGGCTACTGAATAACCAGCCTGGTCTCCTAATGAAGAGCACAAATTCGGGCACCACTATCCCTCCTTATGGGACAGGGACCCTGAAGGAACATGCTTGATGGTTTACACTTTCACATAGAGATTTGTCACTTGGTGCCACGGCCTCCCTTTGGGAGAGGCAGCTCCAGATTCTCTTGCCAAAATGAGAATATAAGTCCAGAGCTCTTTTCATTGCCCCATGCTGCATAGGACACCATCAAAGAGCTGATACCGACCAGGGTTCTTGGCTTTCCACGATCAATAGAAATTAACTAGAGGCCAGACAAGAAATTCAGGCAAGGCTTTACTGGGGCCCCTGCTGCCGCAGGGAGGCACGAGAACAAACAACAGTTTCCCTTGCTTGCTGAGAGGCAGTGAGCTTGCTCCTTACATGGGATGAGGGTAGAGGTGTGTCCAGGGGTCAGGCCGGAGGGGTGACTTAGGTGTTTCGCCCACCCCTCTGATGGTGTTGAGTGCAGGGGGCATGCTCAGTACCCTGCTTTTGCTCCCAGCACCCTGTTTTCACTCCAGGCTCTTCAAATGTGGCAGTTGGGTTTTTTGGTCTTTTGTCCAGAATTTGCCTTAACTGCACATGCATGATTTTTAGTCCCATACAGTTTCTTTGTATTTTGTTGCCCGAGGAGAGGTGTGTCCATGTGCAAGTATTGCAGCCCTGCAGCAAAGGGGCCCAGGTCCCAGCCTGTCTCAAAGCCACATGCGGTGCTTTAGTTTATAACGACAGCCATCCTTTTTAATTAATTTTAAAACCTCCATGGCTGTATGAGTCAGGTTTTACTCCTTCCCAATCTTCAGCAAGTTTGTGGGTCCGAAAGACATTCACTAGAACATGAGTAAGTAATCCATGATTCTCACTGAATTTCAGCATGTCATGTTTAATGGCTTGTTCTTTTTCTACATCAAACAATCTCATGGTCCCCAGAGACAAAAAAAGCGTCCAAGCACATGAACTTTAAGGGACCTAAGTGTAAACTCCAATAGGAAATGATTTTACTTTTATTCCTAAATTCCATTACACACAAGAAAAGGAAGTAAGACTAATAATTTAGTCAGCATTAGAGATAAGGACCAAGCAGGAAATGACTTTTTATGTGATGTCATCCAGGGCCCACATTAGGGGAGGAATGGGCAGGGCGAGCCCTTTGTCCCTTACAGATCTTTCCAGCCCTCTCTGAATGAAAGAATGGTACGGGCAGGGGCAACTTTAATGATAAGTTACCTCAACATAGGTTGTACTGCTCTGTGTGACCGTGATGTAGACATTACTCTAATATTGAAACAAAAAAAGAATGAAAAGAGCGAAGGAGGGAAGAAAGGAAGGGAATTAAAATCCTAATTGTTTAGTAAGATAAACCTCAGCTGGGGAAGCCAGTGAATGTTTCTAGGAATTTTATATTCCAGTTAAGTAATTGTGTCCTTGTGTCACTTTTAATATGGGCATGTCTACCTTAGAGAATATTTGGGATGGTGTTCACAGTGCAAAACACTTTCATCTCACTCACGCATCTTTAATTATTGGGCATGAGGGCGCAGGAGAAAGATAAATCTGGCTCAAATCCCAGTTTGTGTGACTTTGGGCAAGTTACTTAGTCTTTTCACCTACGAAATAGATCAATTAATACCTACCACAGAGGGTTGTTGGGAGGATTAAACAAGGTGATGCATGGAAGTGCCCAACAGAGTTGGCACTCAATAAATGTTTGCAGTAACTTTCTCCTACGACTGCTTAGTAGATAACTATTTTTTAGATTTTTTAAAGTTGTGGTAAAATACACATAACATAAAATTTACTGTCTCAGTAATTTTTGAGCATACAGTTTAGTAGTATTTAGTACCTTCCCCTTGTTCTACAGCTGTTCTCCAGAACTCTATTCATCTAGCAAAACTGAAACTCTATAACCATGAAACAAGTCCCATTTCCCCCTCTCCCCAGCCCAGCAACCACCATTCTACTTTCTGTCTCTATGAATCTGACTACTCTAGGTACCTCCTATAAGTGGAATTTGTCTTTTTGTGACCGGCTTATATTAGAAAATCAATTTTTTAGATTATTTTTTGAGACAACAAATTTTAAGAAACAAAAGTTTTGGCAACTGCATGTTATATTGATATATTGCCTGAATAGCTAACTATTTAGGTAAAATCATAAAATTTTTCAAAATAAAGGTGATCTATTATAATGTTAAATCATATAAATTGCAATGGATGAATTTTACACAAGTACAGTCAATTCTCAAATCGCCTACCATGTACTGGCACTTGTATCTTATCCTTTTTACTGTTTTGGAAATTCTTGGAAGTCAGGTAGTACCTGGCATGCATTAAGAGTATATTAAATATTAATGGACTAATTAATAAATTAATAAACCAATGGCTTCAGATCCTATTTTATGAATTGCTAGCAAGAAAATGTCCATAATAGGGTATTTCCCTTCCCATTGATTCTGTGCCACATCTTTACTCATTGACTGATGGTACTTAGAGAATGCAAAATTATTTAAATATTAACCTAAGCAAAACACAGTTTCAAAGATGAAGTAGATGAAAAACACTTGCATTAGTCCTTTGAAATGCAAACTCAATCAACTTTTAGATCACAAACACTTTTGTGTCCCATCAGCTTCTTTTCATTAAAAAAATTTTTTTAAATTTTTTGGCTATGTTGGGTCTTCGTTGCTGCACACAGGCTTTCTCTAGTTGCGGCAAGCATGGGCTACTGTTCACTGCAGTGCACAGGCTTCTCACTGCAGTGGCTTCTCTTGTTGCAGAACACAGGCTCTAGGTGTGCGGGCTTCAGTAGTTGTGGCATACAGGCTCAGTAGTTGTGGCTCGCAGGCTCTAGAGCACAGGCTCAGTAGTTGTGGCGCACGGGCTTAGTTGCTCCGTGGCATGTGGGATCTTCCTAGACCAGGGATCGAACCCATGTGCCTGCATTGGCAGGCAGATTCTCAACCACTGCACCACCAGGGAACTCCCCATCAGCTTCTTAATGTCAATGCACATGCCAGATTTGCTCAGTTTTCAAATTCTGGAGTACTAATTGATTTTTAACAGTAGGATTGGCAAATATTTAAAACATTAAGATATTCAGGCCTTGGGAATTCCCTGGTGGTCCAGTGGTTAGGACTTCAGGCTTTCACTACCAAGAGCCCAGGTTCAATCCCTGGTCAGGGAACTAAGATCCCACAAGCCACATGGCACACAGCCAAAAAAAAAAAAATCAGTACTGGTTAGGGTGAGGGAAATAGGGGTGTGCCAGGGGAAATCTAAACCTTTAAGAGGGCAATTAAAAATTTTTGTGCATTCTCCCCCCACCCTGCTCCCCCTAGCCCTGCAAGTTCATTTCTAGTTAATTTATTCCACAAAGACAGTCATACAAATGTTCAAAGATATGTAGCTATAGTAAGGTAAACAATGGTCACCCAACGATGCCTACAATTTAATCCCCAGAACCTGAGTACCTGTGAATATCTCATGTTCATGGCAGGAGGTGATAAAGGCTGCACATGGAATGAAGGTTGCTAATCAGCTGACCTTAATATAAGATGCTCCTGGATGATACCAGACAGGCCCAATGAAATCCCAAAGGTCATTTAAATGTGGATGAGCGGCAGCAGCAGAGTCAGTGTAGGAGTGATTCGATGCTGGTGTGGGAAAGACTCAATCAACATTTGCTGGTTTTGAAGATGAAAGGGAGCCAGGAGCCAAGGAAGGAAGCAACTTTTAGAAGCTGGAAAAGGCAAGAGAAAGGATTCTCCCATAGAGTCTCCATAGAAAAATGCAGCCCAGCTGATACCTTAATTTTAGCTCAATGAAATCTGTTTTGGGTTTCTGATCCCCAGAACTGTAAGGTAATATATTTATGTTTCAAGCCACCAAGTTTGCGATAAATTTGTTACAGCAACAATAGGAAACTAATGCAACGACTAAAGAAGCTCACTGCAGCATCATTTGTGACTTCCCCCCCACAAATTGTAAACAACCTAAACACCCATTAATAAAAGCCTGACCAAATATTGCATCATTACCACAGGTGGTGAAGATTTTAGTCTTTCATCAAAGAGAGAGCTGTGGGAGATAACCTCTCTTTCTGCTTTTGTGAGGGCTTGCCAATCAATTTAAAATAGAAGGGAGGGAAAATATAGCAAAGAGATTCCAGTCAATAAATTATAAATGCATAGCAAATAGAACACAACACTGAGATTATAGTACTTTGGGGTCACCCAGTCTTATTTCCTTATCACCATCAACCTATAAATATGCCAAGCACTGTGCTAAACATTGGAAAATATAGAGAAAAGAAGCTCACTGACTAGAGAAGGAAGAAGATAAGTATACCAAGTGCAAGACATGGCAAAGCAGAGGAAAGCATGGGTACCTCGCACAGGGAGCTTCTCATGCGGGAAGTCAGGGTGGGAAGGCGGGACAGGACAGCTGCCAGGAGGAAATGCCTGAACCCAGTCTCAGAGGAGAAGCGGGATATTCAGCCAGACAAAGAAGACTTGGAAGGCCGTCCCAGGGGAGGAAACAGCTTACACAAGGCTAGTTGGTATGATGTCCAATGTGGGTGGGGTAGCATCTGAAAAAACCAGAAAACTTTGAAACCCTACACAAGGACTTTTACGTAATTAGCTTTTTTACATTCTCTGAACCTCAGTTTCCCCACCTTCATCATAGAATCATAACATCTTCTTTTCAGGAGAGAATGAAGGGATCAGAGTCTCAGGGCCAGAAAAGGAAGACCTGGCTCCTGGAAGTCCCTGCCCTGTCCTCTTCCCTCCAGGCCGAAGCCCCTCGGCCTCAGGTAGGCTGGAGCCACTTCTGGTTCTTTAAAGCCCTGATGCATTAAAGAAGGAAAACCATTTTGTGGTATATTTTAATCATTTATATTTAACATATTGTTCCTTTTAACACATACAAAATACAATGAAATAAAATTACGTGTTCATTCAAAGTTCAGGACAGAGCATGTGTTCTGGGACTGGAACAGAGATTTGAATTTATATAATGAAGGTTTTCTTCTTTCAATCCCTTCCCTGGTTATGACTCTGTAAGACCTCATGTAGAGGGAAACTTTGAGTGCCTTGGTGAATGAGAAGCTGCAACAGCCTGCCGGTGCCAGGCCCTGTTTATGTTGACTGGAAGAAAGAAAGCCAAGTTGTGCATCAAAATCATCTGGGGAGCTTTTAAAACAGGCTGAAGCCTGTGCCCCACTCTCTAGATTCTGATTCATTTGGTCTAGAGTGGGCTCCAGGCTTCTTAACACTTTTTAAAGTTCCTCAAGTGATGATAATGTAAAACCAGGGTCAAAAAATACCATAAATGAAAGTAGGAGAGACTGAGACAGGAATCCCTTAAAGCTTTATCAACTCATTTACAGATATTTATTAAAAGACAAACAATGGTAAAAAAAAAAACGAAAACAAAAGACAAAGGAACAAATGGGAGCCAAAGGAAGCTTCAGTAAAAAGGCTCACCAAGGACAGACAGTGGTACTGCAGGGGCACCCTGGGCACCCAGTGGGCAGAGCACAGAGTACGGTGCAGGCCGTACTGCACCATGAAGAGCAATGCATGTAGTGTTTGCACATAGTTGCATAGTGGGAAGGAATCCAAAAGAATTGTGAACCATCTGTTAAAGTTTGTCAATTCAGTTTGCAAATATCACGTGACAGCATCCTGACCAGGCAGTTAGGAGGTCCCCAGGGTGGATGGAGAGGCAAGCGCTGGGCCCTCAACCCCTATGTTGGAGACACCAGCACTGGTCAGAGGTAGCCACCATGGTGACCAGGCAGACATCACTGTACCAAGAGAGAGACAAGATTCTCAGGCCGTGACCAGGATAGCCAACCTACTGCTGTAATACAGATGCATGCACCCAGAATCATGGGTCAATCAAAGTCAATTTTCTGTGTCAGACCTCTAGTCAGACTCTTATACCTGGGGACAGTGATGGAGGGGCCCCTAGGGACTTAAATAAGAGTGTTCTCTGAGAGCTGAGTTACAAAATCAATGCTTAATAGAAGAGCCATGCTAAGGAGAATGAACGGTCCTGAAATCAGAGCGAGACAGATGGTGAAATTATAGAGTAAGCAGTTATCTAATTAGAATGGGTGGTCATCCGCCATATGGGGGCACAGGAAACAAGGAAGGCACTGTTCCTGGGCTTGCTAAGCTCCGTACTGGGGATGTGGCGCCCTGGTCAGGAGACTCTACCCAACTGTCCTCAGCCTCCGCTGCCTCCATTTTACTGTGGTCCCCACTGTGTCTGGATTATCGCAAAGCCTCCTAACTGGCCTCTCTGCTTCTGCCTTTGCTGGCCCCAGCGAGCAGCTAAGTTACCCTGTCAAAACATGAGGCGGATCATGCTCTTTTCCCCTCAAACCCTTCATTGGCTCCCATCTCACTCAGAGTTAAAGACAAAGTCCTCCCAACAGGGCTTCCCTGGTGGCGCAGTGGTTGGGGGTCCGCCTGCCGATGCAGGGGACGCGGGTTCATGCCCCGGTCTGGGAAGATCCCACATGCCGCGGAGCGGCTGGGCCCGTGAGCCATGGCCGCTGAGCCTGCGCGTCCGGAGCCTGTGCTCCGCAACAGGAGAGGCCACAACAGTGAGAGGCCCTGTTGATGCTCTGGAATGTTCTTCCCCTGCGTATCCACAGGGCTCACTCTCAAGTCCTTCAGGTCTTTGCTTCAGGTTGGGAGGCCTGTCCTGACCACCCATATTTAAAATAACAAATTCTCCCACCTCTCATGACTCATTCCCAACCCCAATTTATTTTTCTCCATGCCACTTATAATCATCTAAATATCCTATATTTCACTAATACATTTGATTATTATGTCTCCCCACTAGAATGTAAGTTCATGAGGGCAGGGATTTTGGATGGTTTTTGTTAACTGCTGTATTCCCAGTGCCTAGAACAGTGCCTGGAAAATAGGCATTCAGTAAATATTTGTTCAAACAAATGAATAAGCATCCAGGATATCTCTATTGTACCAATGGCTTCATCAAGTTTTCGAAGGTAAGTGACTCAAAGGTGTGTTGATGTTGGGGTAACTACCTTTTTCACAGCAACCTTTTGATGATGATTTGGTTTCCCACAGAGTAGTAAAGGAGAGAGGATGTGCTGGTCAGAAGGCGTGTGGTCTGGTTCCATTCAAAGTTTTCGTATTGAAGGAGTGAAAGAACCAGCATGGCAACTGGTGACTTGTTCATCTTATTTAGGGCTTCAGGCTCCCAACAGCTTCCATGATGGTGAGTTCCTGGTCTTAACCTGTGAGACCCCCTTGGCCATCCACTCGGAGGCCAGCTTTCCTCTTGATTCCTGGAGCTCAGCTTGTGCCTTTCAAACTCTGCCAGCCGTGTTTAGGGAGAACACACAGCAGCAAACTGGCATATGTGGATCTGACAGTGAAAACGATGGCTGATCACAAGGGGCTGGGTAGGGAGTGACGTGCGACCGTGGGTCCTGCTGCCCAGGTGCTGATTCGAATTGGGCAGGCTGCGTGGAAGCAGGCCCGCAGCTGAGCAGAGCCGGTCCTCCTATGGCCGACACCTCTGTTCTCCTGGAACCAGAACACAGGTCTGTCTTTGTGGAAAACAGCCCTCACAAGAAGGCCCACTGCTTGTGCTGGTGGTGCGAACGCAGAGTTTTGGGCTTTCCTTTCTTTCATAAGATGCAATTTAGTGTGATTCACAAACCTGGCAAGTCCCAGAGGTCCTGTTCTCCAAGCACAGTCCTCCTGCACTTACTTCCCAGGCCTCGATCACGGCTGGGTCCCAAGGCAGTGAGGACAGGGGACAGGGCTGGTCCTCAGAGGGAATATCACCACCACCTCCTCCTCGGCTCAAGCACTTGCGCCTCTCTTCTCAAACAGGAGTAACCCGAGCTGTGGGGTCAGTTGGCCTGGGTTCAAATCCCAACTCTGTCTCTTTCTGGCTGTTGCGACCAGCACGGAATGTCTGGAAGCCTCAGTTTCCTTGTCTGTAAAATGATTTTGTAAGTGAGTTCTGTAGATAAGATAATGTACGTAATGGCCAGTTATAGTACCATACCTAGAGCAGAATACACACTTGAAATCTAAGTGGTAGGAAAAAGAAATCCATCTCAGCCCAGGATCCATGCGTGCTTAGTTGCTAAATGTCATCACAGAAGTGACAGGGGTGCAGAGAAGGGACCAGACACAGGGATCAGAGCACTGTGGAAGGTTTCACAGGGCAGGGTGGAAGACAAAAGAGTAACCTGTACCACAGAAAACAAGACAATGGTTTGGTCATACATTTCTCGACAGTCTACTTTACCCATTCTGGTAACAGTACACTTCCTAATAATGCTGTTGGATTTCAACAAGGAATAACACAATGAAGATTGATTTGCTCACTACTGTTGAGTCCATTGTTCACACAAGAGTGTTCCTTCTACGTTTGGATAACCTGCTTCCAGGTCTCAGAGGCGCTGGCACAGAGCTATGGCTCTATCCTCCTTTGTCTATCTTTTTTTTTTTTTTGGCTAGTCCCTCTGTCAATTTTAAAATTTATCCTTAGTTATTTTTATTTTTAAAACAAAAAATACATTCAATCATTCAAATTCAAACATATACAAAGGCATGTAAATAAAAATCTCCCTCCCACCCCTATCCTCCGCTGCCCAGTTTCCAGAACCCAAAGCAATGTTACCTTGTTACTAATTGTTTGTCTCTACTTTTAGAAATAATCCAGGCATATATAAGCAAACATAATTGTTTTCTCTTTTATTCAAAGGGTAGCATATAAAACATTGTTCTGCCCTTTTCTTTTTGTCATGTAATTTTTCTTGGGAAAATTCTGTATTGGTATCTGAAGATCTTTGGGGTTTTTTTTAGACGATTGACGCCTACAGTTTTTAATTCTTCAGATAACTGTGCAATTTATCATGGGATCACCTGTCAGCATGGGTACCTAAAAAGTCAAATTTTCTTCCCATGGATTCTAGAATAGGAGCTACTAAAAAGCACCACATGTTAAGAAAACTGCCTATTTCCCCAGGATTACAGGTTTCGCTTTCCCCATAGGTATTTTTGTTCAAATACAGGACAGCAGACGTCAATAAAATCATTATTAATTTGGTAAGCAAAAACAGAATTCCAAGCTGTCTTCAGATATTCTGGTAGAGAACAACTTCCTGAACATACTGGTATTTAAACTCTTTAAGAGCAAGTTGGGAGACTTATGGAAAAGGGCTGATCTCTGGAGAGCTGAGCCCCTGCCCACCCCAGCAGGAGAAACTTGGTGGGTCTGAGCAGCAGTGAATTAGGCTTTGAGTCAGAATATGCAAGGATGCTGTGCCAGGGTTCTGGAACCAGGATGGGGGTTTGGACCTGAGGCCGGGCTGGATGGGGAGAGCTGGCCAAGACAGGTGCCAAGGTGAGAGCGCCATGGCTGACAGTGGGACCTTCCGCCTGACAGGGACCGGAGCATGGATTCCTTACAGCTGATGTGAAGTTCTTATTATTTAAACCCTTCATCTCATCCCTTCTCACATAATCACAGGAGATCTTTATTGTTCTTACTCTTGCCATGCATTGGGCTCAGGGCGTTTCATATGTCATTCAATTCTTGCAGTATTTCTGAGAAGTGGATACTCTATCCCACTATAGATAGAAAACTGGCTCAGAGAGATTAAGTGACTAGCTCAAGATCACACAACGTTTGGGAACATTGCTATCATTTATTAAGTACCTACATCTGGTATTTTTATCACTTCCTATGGTTATTCAGAGAGGGAGTACTGCCAAATAGTTAAGGACTGTACATACTAGTTAATCTAATACTCTCTAATAAAATCTAAGTAGGCCTATCATACAAATGAGGAAACTGAGGCTCAGAGATGGGTTGGTGAGTTGCCTGAGGTCATTCAGAGAGTAGACAAGCTAGAATATGACCCCTGGGTCCAATGTGTTGCCTTTCTCACTGATATGCTGGGTCAGCTTCCCCACTATGCTCACAGAGAAGTCCAGCAACTCAGTAGTTAGTTAAGTCCTGAAAGCCATTTCCTCGAGTGACTGAAAATTTAAACCACTAGAAAAATAAGATCTGATGCGTCCGACCATTTCAAACTTAGAAATCATTTCCAGATAGGCTGATGGGACCCACAGCAAAGGAACACCATACACACACCTTGTGTGTTTCTATGCCTCTTTTCACCCAAGGAAGTTGAACTGCCTTTAATAAAACAGGCCACTTTTGGAAGCTCCATCTCTGCCACAGGAATGATGCGATTGGGACATCCTAGGGTCAGGACCAAGTAGGAGGAACTGATGATCCCTAGAAAGGCTTTAGCTATGGTCCAATCCTAGATTAACTGCCCACCAACTCAGAGGCCTGGGATAGCAGTGAATCCTCAGCTGGGTTTTTCCATGTTCCTGCCTCCAGACCCCTAGCACAGCACCCTTCTGTACTCTGCCTAGAAATCTACTCCACCCACCTCAGACTCACCAGAGCCTACCACGTGGAGAATTGTTAGAATTCTAACAATTCTCCACGTGGTAGGTAGAAGCAACCTGTGACCAAGGGGAACTTGTCATGGCTGATTCTGACCCTGACCAAGTGGAATTAAACCTGTGGTTTCCTTTCTTCCCTCAAACACCCTCTAAGAGAACCTCTCCTTCTCATGCCCCACCCCCTAATCCCAGGCCACAGCTGATTTGTCCAGCTTGGGTCAGGTGTCCACCACTGGCCCAAGGAAACTTATGAACTGCAAGATGGCTTGGCCGTTTTAGTTGTATTAGAAGGTGCTGAGAAAGCCTAGCCACAGGAAAAGAATAAAATAGACCCATAAAGAAAAGAAATTGACAAATTAAAAAGCCCCACGTAGAGGGGCTTGTTCTTAGTACTTAGTCCCAAAAGATGGGACTTTTGGCCCCGTGTGGGGTTCGCCAGGTTCCGGTACCCACCCGTGACCCTTTACATTTTGGATCAGGCTGGTTTGAGCTGGCAGCCAACAGCATCAGTTTCCAACGGAGACAGCGTGTGAAGTGCTTTCCTTAAGTACCTACTATGCGTCAGGTGTTGGGCTCACGACAACTATTATTTCAAAACATCTCACAATTTACTGCTATAAGCTTAATAGTTACTGAAGTTACTAACATAAGCAGATACTCAGTGGGACCACCCAAATGGCTTATAGATTTAAATTTATCAAATTTACTACAGAATTTCATGAACAATTTATATGGCAACTGCAGATGGAAGCTTAAGACAGTGAACTCACTCTTCTATCTTTCTGTTTAAGTCTTTCACATTAAATAAATGCCTCCTTGACAACTGGAGAAAAATAATTATAATATTCCATTGAAGCTGAGAAATAAAGCAACCTTTGTTTATTTTTAAAAGATAAACATGGCTGATCTGCACTAATCATAACATTTTGAAGGAAAAAAAACAATATTCAAGATTTTTAGCCTGTAAATAAATAGTATCCTGTTTTATTTATTCTGTTAGCCAAAGATAAGGCTGGAAATGAGAAAATTGGATAATGCTTATGGATTTAAAAGTATCAAGACATGGTATTCGATTCTGAGGAAATAAAGGCATAAATGGAAAAAAATGGCTTAGTAATAGAAAAAATGAACTTAGGAAAGAATGACATTTAAAAGTTTATACAATAAACTTTACATGCTTGACTTGAGAGACTAAAACATTTTTTCAAGTCCTTAATGATGAGAACAGCAGCAAAATTCAAGACAATTAAAAATCGGCATTTAAGAATCTGCTGTATTGTTATGAATAAATCTAAGACAACTGTATCAGTGAAGCCTAAGAAAATCCCAATTATGACTCTATTCAAGCCAAGGAGCACTGACTTTCCATTTCATTTTCAAACTTGCAGCATATAAACGACTCTGTCTCTAATTAAAATAGCAAAGCCAAGCTCAAGTGCATGCCCTCCTGTTCTAAATACATCATATATCTGAAGTATAAATTATAGAAATAAAGACAAATAATGGCATGAAGGGCATGATAGTTTATTTTAAAAAACTGTACCACACTGATCATAATGACCAGCATACACATTATGATGGCTTTTCTCTTGGGTATTAACATTGCAGTATTTTTGTATACTGAAATGTTTCAATAGGACCAAGAACGTTAGAGATATAAAGATCTTAGATGAAAATGAACACTAATAATTCCGGTGTCCTACCCCACAGAATTAATTTAAACCCCTTATGAATCAGTGGCATTATAATGTTATATAGTTATGAAGAATGAAAGTTCTCTTCTCAATAGGCAGCATGAACTTATACTTCCTTTTTCTTTAATCTTTAGTTTTTATAATTTAAGCTATGTCCACCCTGGCCAAAGCACAATCATACAAGACACCTCAGATAATTTCAATGCTACCATTGCAAAGTTTAGTGATTTTTACTTAAACAAACAAAATCAAACCACTGCCAAAAAAGGATGGAAGTAAAACTGATTTTCCAATCATTTGAAAAGCATAGTGCTTATCTGTCCAATACAGACTCAAACTTAAATTAAATGCTATCATTATAATCTCCAAACTTCTGCAATAAAATTAACATTTATATATATATACACACATATATATATATACACACACATATATATATATACACATATATATATATATATATATGGGTTTTGTTTATAGAACTGTATTTTGCAATCAACAAGAGAAAGTTATTTTTTAAAGAACAATATATTTGGTTACAGTTCCACATGTTGGTAGTAGAAACAAAGCCACATGATGTTAAATCTGGCTCTAAGTTACCTAAGGTACAAAATTTTGATCAAAATTATGATACTCTGATCTTAAAAATTCAACCCATGTGAGATTATTTTTTAGAGTAAATGTGCTGTTGAGTAATCATTTCAATAACCTTCTCTTTGTATGACTATCTGCAAATTGACCCTTTTCTTTAATCAATGTGACTCACCAGCATTTCAAACTGACCTCTTTACTTCTATGTTACCATTTTTATACCCAGGGATTTCTGAGGCAGCATAAGTTTGACTTCATTAAAACCAGTAAATACTTTAACCTTGCAGTGACAGTTTTTAAATCTGTAAACTCAAGAATCACATTATTGAGCTCAGCAACTATAAAAACTTTGAGATTTTGGCATTTCTAACCAGAATCTCTTTGTGCTTTTTAAATTAAGCTGCTTTTGAATCGTTTTGGTATTTATCAGCCATCATATTTCCCTTATAATGATAAAAGAATATACTTAAAGTAATTTTTATGGTTAAATGTTCTGGGGGCTTATCAATACTTAAAAACAGAAACAAAAACAATTATTTTTTTCCGTCAGCATTTGGAATAGTAGAAATTATTTCTGGTCCCTCCTTAGATCAACCAACGCTACTTTTCATCACGTATAACACTGAATTTTACAGACATCCCTGAAAAGTTTTTGATAAGTAAACGAGTGAATCACAGTGGAGTCTCCATCAGTTGACAGTGTAGATCCAGTAACAAAAAAAACAAAACAAAACAAAAATTACACTGAATGTTAAAAGAAAATCTTCAAGCTAAAAAAAAAAAAGAAAAGAAAAGAAAACCCTCCTTAGAATTAAAACCGAGTGTGTGTTGTCACTGATTCTGTGCTCGTCTCCAATTGATTAGACTCCTTCTCTGGGTTATAAGACATGTTCAATGAAATCTCCACACCAAGTTTCCAGGACACTTGAGTGAAGAGGCTATGCTACTGTAGCATCTAAGGGAACAGAGTGGCACCGTTTTCTTCCCTAACAGACACCACATCCAAAGATGAGCACGCGTGTCCCTCCACTGTGCTCACCAGCATGTATCAGGAGACAAAACTTGCTGGGCAAACTGATGACAGCTGATCCTCCCACCCCGCCCCCAGCATCAACAGGAGGTTCCCAGCAGTTTGTCATTATGTGCACTGGCCTTTCACTCTTTCAGTCAGAAAAGTTGTGGTTACTTTAAAAAGGGGGTGGGGGCGTGGAGAAATGAAAAAACCAAGAGTCTAAAGGCACAAAGTCGCATAGCTGCTCTAGTTGGAGTTTGTAAACAGAGAATAAGTTGAATTTAGGTAATCCCAATCTGTGAGAGTAAAAAGGCATCCACAGCAGGCTTTTATCCAGCCAGCTTCTTTGAGACCCTTCATGGGTTTTGAGGTCTACAAAGTATGCACTAAAATACCCATACTTCAAAAAGCAATAAGGCAAATAGTATAATCATTATTCCAAAAGTTACAATGGTAGTGTAGGCATACATAGTATAATTTAGTTACAATGTGTGGTACTGTTTCTATTATATAACCATATTAACTGCTTCTTTCCTACATAATTATATATTCAGCCGAGTTTCAGTTGAACACAAAACCATCCTTGTACCACTGCTGACAGTTGGCAATAGCTCTTTGATAGCAGTTTTTATTCTGCTGTAGAAATTATCCTTGAACTGAAAAAAAGTCCATAATCCAACCTCAAGTCATTAAACACTATCATATTTGTGAAGAGCCTCTTCCAACTTCTGCGTCACTTTTTGGAAAAATATTATTTGTTGTTGTAAGAAATGCTGCATCTGTGATTTAAAGTCTCTTACTCGAATTTGATGGAAGTGGTGAATTTCTGCCAAAGTGGCAAAAGAAATAGTGTTACAGCGATCCTGAATGCCATCAGCCTTTTGGATCTCCATCTTCCCTTCTTCCACGTGTCGCCTACTCTCCTTTACTTTGGTAAGAGCTCCTGTAGTTAAAACAAAAATTAATTAAAAAATATATATGTATCCCAGTGGTACAGCTACATAGTAAACAGAATGCTGGGCATTATAAATACTTGCCTGAACTATTTTAAAGTCCTTTGGCGTTTAAAGGGTTGACTATAATCACTTATTAAAAAAGAAGAAATCTGGTAAAGTTTCTGAAAACACCTCCATTGCTGCAACTTCAGTTATCAAAACCAGCTTTTGCCATTGACCAAGTAGCTATAGCATGTTTCATCTCTTGCAGGCAGAGAAACTATAAACGACAGATATCAAACTGCAAGGAATTGTCCCTAAAAAGACAAACTAAGCAACTTTGCAGTTTTAAGAGAAAAGGTGTGACACCATTATATACACATATATTGAGAGACATTTATAAAGGGGAGAATACTGCATGCATGCCTGGTTTTGACTCCACATTCTATCAGGAGACCCATACCTGCAGCATAATGGCCCTGTGAAGTAAAAATTTGCCTCCTTTTCTTTCTTTTTTTTCTTTTTCGGCCATGTGGCATGTGGGACTTAGTTCTCCAACCAGGGATCAAACCCGTGCTCCGAGCTTCATTAGAAGCTCAGAGTCCTAACCACTGGACCGCCAGGGAAGTCCCTAGCCTCCTTTTCTTTAGGAGCTGTAAAGATCAGTGAGTTTTGAGTCTGCCCTAGTGATGATCTGGGAATGAAGCCAGAGGGTGTCATAGCCTCCAGTCAAGAAATGTCACCAGAGGGTGTGTGAAAGGAGGAGGGAAGAGCATGGTTCTCTGTGGCAGGTGCCATATGAGGGCAGACCCTCCCGTAGAAGCACAGTCATATGAAAACACGAAAGGCTGAGGATGCTTAGGGGGTAGGAAAAATAAAGACTATTCATGGGTTCGTAAAAATGATAAAGCTCAGATCACTTGAGCACAGCCAGCTCAAGAATCCAGAATACCTGACTCCACGTGGCACCCATTCTACTAAACCATGATGAAAGACAGAAACATCTAGGACACCTGGCTTGGTGGTCTACGGACATGGTGATGCTACAGGGGGGAAAGGTAGCCTGTTTAGAAGGCAGTGGGAAAGCTGAGCGACTTTGTTGTGGAAATGTTCGGTTTTAGCTGATGGTGAAATATACAGGGGAAAAGCCCTATATCTAAATTTCTTCAAATCTACAAAATAATATAGAGTAAACCTGGTATTAAATACAACGCTTAGAGCCTAAACAGCGTCTTTTTTTTTTTTTTTGGCACAGCTCAAAGACCCGAGAAATTAAAACCCACCGACAACAAATGTTATAGCTACATATGTATGTATGTATATTTTCATTTATTTATTCTAAAGAAGATCTTTACCCGAAAAGCAGGAGAGCCCTGGAGCAGAGAGAATACCCTGCTTCCCCTGTGACCACACAGCGGAGATGCCGTTCGTGTTAGCAGAGCTACAGGAAGACCCCTGACCCATTCCCCTAAGAAGCCATCGCCCGGAAAATACAGCGCTGTTAACATTTTCCCCATGGCGGACGGGACTCGGGAAGCAGTGAAACCTGCCTGCTTGTGGTCTCAATACTAAACAGAGAAAGAGCGCTCCCCCTCAGAGAGAGAAAGTAACTTTTTGTAGCAAACTTATGTTCATTATATTTGTACAAGTGTCCTGTCCCGGTCTATATGTAAAAATTGAAGTTGAAGAGACCAGGAAAGCATGAGACAGAAAACTAAAAAAGAAAAGAAAAATATTTCAAAAAGATGGCTGAGAATATGAAATTTATGTTTCAAATGGTTGAGAGTGAGAACAAGAAGTCAAGAGAGCCAAGTCTCAGGAGATCTAACTGTTCATGTGATTCGGGGCCGAGGTGCCGGGCCCACCGTGTGAAGACAGAGGACAGGCACCGGCGCCCTGCCCCCGCAGACTCCCAGGCAGCTGTGCAGCAGCTGTGGCCTGTCCTGCGAATATGCTGCAGGTATTACTTGTTCTAGTTACTAGAGTCCAGCACAGAGGAGTTCGGAAACCTGGCCCTGAGCTGTGCCAATGTCAATGAACCTGCAGCTTGTCAGACTCCAGATGAGATCGCCATATTCTCAGAAATGACATTCTATTACACAGAACTGCAGACTGCAGACGTGCATCCATAAAACCAACTTTACAAATGAACAAGACAGAAGTTTTCACAACTTGAATCACATCGGCATACATTTTCAAAACTCCTGGACACGGTACAAGTATTAAATCTCTGCAAGGTCTGAAGGCCTTTTGGCATTTGACACCTTTAAGCTTTCTGAGTGTACATACTAAAGGAACCGAGAATTTAAGACTCACTTTTCTCCCAACTATAAGTTTATTTACTAAATAACACAGAGCCCCAAACAGTTGGGCTCTGGGGCTAGAATCTCAGCTTGTTTACCAACATTTATGGAGGGTCTAACGTGTAGAGCACAGAGCTGGCACACGGGGGGACTCACAAGAAATGTTCAAGTCCCCACCCTCCGGAAGCTCTCGAGGAAATCACCTCGCAAAGCACACTGAGGACAGGCACATAACCATGACATGAAGTGAAACAGGACCACAAAGCACAGAATTCTGCATAGGAGCTGAATATGGCTTTCTCCAAGATAACGTGATTGTGTCACAAGGGAAAGTGCTCGGAGGGCCTGCTACGTGCCAGGCAGTGCTGTGGACAAAGCAGGGAGGAGGGGGGAGAGGCAGGGAACAGGCGTAGATAACAGTAAATGGTAGCGGCCAAAAATAGTCACAATATAGGCGAGGCGCTTTCCGTGTACCAACTCTAACCCTGCTGCTACTTTGCAACAGACATTACTACTATTTTATGACAAGGGAACTGAGAAAGCCACCCAACCTCTTTGAGCCTCTAAGTCAGCGGTAACCCAGTAAGAGGCAGAGGAGATGGGATCTGAGTGTACAATGACTTCAAAGCAAACACTACAAATATTCAGAAAAGAAACTGGAGCCTGAATAGGCAAAAAAGCAAGGTGGGCACTGGTGAGCAGGGTGCAGGGGATAAGGGCTGGGCCACTGAGGATCAGCTATCCCGTCTCCTCCCCTTGACCCCAGGCATCCCCACCCCCTGCCCCAGAGCTGGGGCTCCCGCACTGCCCTTCTCCCTTCCCACCTTCCTTGCAGGTCCTGGACTTTTATTCTGACATGCAAGTCAGAAGACCTTGTGAGTATGTAAAATAAACCATATAGGTTTTGAAAATTTCCCTCTGGAATCTTACGAACCTCATTCAATTCACTAATGGTACCTGCAAAGCCTTTTAATATTTATAAGATGTCTGATTTTAATATTTATAAGATGCCTGATTTTCTTATCTTTGTAGCATATGATTAGGATGCCACAAAACATCGAAAAAGCAGCACATATTTCATTATTTTGAAAATCTAAGCTCAGACTTACATGGGGGAGGGGGGCCTCTCTTCCCCTGCCTCCCCTACCCCGACTTAGATCCTACTGGAAAATTATATAAATTAAGAACTACCACCAAAAATAGTAACATACAACCCCTGGATGGGCTTTGCCTTCGTTTGCTCTAGTGCAGTTGGACATCCCAGCAAAAAATTATTTTGCAAACTAGGAAGGACAGAAAAAATCACTGAGCAGAGTAAGCACCCAAAGGCCAATTTTACTTGGACTTTTGGTTTAACGCACTTAATGCAATTCAAATCCATTAGCATAATGCATCAGGATTGCAAGTAGCAAGGAAATAGGAGGAGATATAAGATATGTTTTTTAAGAAGAGACATACTTCCTATTTTAGGGACTATTTTTTTTTTTTTTTTTTTTTTTTTTTTTTTTTTTTTTTTTTTTTTTTTTACGGGCCCAGCCGCTCCGCGGCATGTGGGATCCTCCCGAAACGGGGCACGAACCCGCGTCTCCTGCATCGGCAGGCGGACTCTCAAGCACTGCGCCACCAGGGAAGCCCGGGACTATTTTTTGATGTGACAAGATTTACATGCCTGAAACCATTAAAAATCTATACAAGGCAGCATATGTATCAAACAGCATTCTATGAATGTACAAACTCTGGTAGAAGAGTGAGTGCTAGGTGTAATCAAAGAAGATCATGTCTCCACAAAACGGGACCCACGAATTTAGAGCAAGCTTTAAAATAACAACAGCAACAACCTCTTTTAACTAAAATGTAGCTAAACTGATTTTCCCCCAGATCCACCTTCAGAAGAAAAATGATTAACAATAAAACAGGCTGATAGCAGTATACTTTTTTTTTGGCGGGGGCGGGGGGCGCGCTGCACTGGGTCTTTGTTGCTGCGCGCGGGCTTTCTCTAGTTGTGGCGAGCAGGGGCTACTCTTCATTGCGGTGCGCGGTCTCCTCATTGCGGTGGCTTCTCTTGTTGCGGAGCACGGGCTCTAGGCGCGCGGGCTCAGTAGTTGTGGTGCGTGGGCTCTAGAGCGCAGGCTCAGTAGTTGTGGCGCACGGGCTTAGTTGCTCCGTGGCATGTAAGATCTTCCTGGACCAGGGCTAGAACCCGTGCCCCCTGCATTGGCAGGCGGATTCCTAACCAGTGCACCACCAGGGAAGTCCCAGCAATATACTTTTTGAAAAATCGTAAGAGTTCCTGAGTTGAGACAGCAGTCCAGTTCTTCTCTAAGCAGCTGGCTGTTAAAGTTCAGGATGACAACCCCAAAGACCTTCAACGCCAAACCCCCCCAAAAGAAAGTTATCTTTTGTAAAATATTATTCAAAGTTTAAAAAATTATTTCCTTTAAGAAGAAAACCATTTTGCTTTTAAATATTCACCTTACAATCCTCTGGTTAGTTCTTCCTATACATTTTAACAAACACTAAGGGTTTAGTGTGTTTGCTTTCTTATGAGAAAGATAAAGTCAAGTCCTTCAGTGAGCTAATTATGGAAGTTAATTAACTGGTTTACTGTCTGAGGGTGAACAGGAGAAAAAAAAAGTGGCATCCTTTAAACAGCTCAAGCTATCCATCTGAACATACAGCATGGGTGTCTAAACACTTGGGGATTGACAAACAGAACTATTGGGTTGGGCAAAAAGTTCACTGGGGTTTTCTGTAACATCTTAAGGAAAAACCTAAACGAAACTTTTGGCCAATCCAGTACTTTCTGGGGTTTCCCTGAAGCTTCCCTCTTACCCCGCTTCCACCCACTGCATTTCTAAATTCTGGGTTCTCTCAAGATCAAAGTGGGTACATACTTTTCCAATAGAAATTATATTACAAACATTGGTTCGAGGTAAGAAAAGTAGTTTAAGTGATAGAACTAGCACTTGGGTTTTGTCACAAATGGCGTATTCTCGCAGCCTGCCGATTCTCAAACTGGGAATTATCTGTACACGCTTCTATGTTTCACATATTTTCATACTTAAAATATTAAGTATCACAAGGAAGGCAGAGATAGCCACATTTTCAATCAGGTTTAGCTTCTAAGGAGTGAGAGCTGGAGAAAGAAAACTACTGGAGCAGAGTTAGATCACTACAGACTTGCTACTTCTAAGATAGCTTAAAAAATTAATCTGTAGCTTAAGAAACAACTGCAGAGGTACAATGTAACCAGCTGTAGAGCTGTAACAAAGCATTACAGCATATTTTGAAGTACTCTCTCAGCTGTACTGCATTTTTTACCAAACCCAAGAGGAGTGTAAATAAAAGCTAAAACCACGGCCCAGAATCTAAAGAGCAAAGGGAACACACATTTTTATCATGCAATCGATAAAAAAACAGGCAAGGGTTTTCAAAACCTGTACTTTTTATGTGGCTAATTTAGAAGGTATCTATGCCCTGCCAGGTCTCTCCTCTCATAAACATCACATTGCTATCTTGCTTTCATAACAGAAAAGGAAAATCAAAGAATTAAGGGAGAGAAATGATAAAATAAAGCCTAAGATGAAAAGTAGTTGCTGTTGTATTAAACAGAAGTCCCCATAACACTCATGGGTAGGGCAGTGGTTTTAAAATGAAAGAAAATTAGTGTCAAACACATAGCTAGTGGGAAGCAGCCACACAGCACAGGGAGATCAGCTGGGTGCTCTGTGACTACCTAGAGGGGTGGGATAGGGAGGGTGGGAGGGACATGCAAGAGGGAGGGGATATGGGGATATATGTATATGTATGGCTGATTCACTTTGTTATACAGCAGAAACTAACACACCATTGTAAAGCAATTATACTCCAATAAAGATGTTAAAAAAAAATGAAAGAAAATCAAAAATAGGAGAGATCAGAGGGAAACACATTTTAGAATGGGAACCTAAGTACATAACTGTAAAACTGTCTCTCAGGCTAAAAGACGGACATTATATGGAATAATATATGGGCAAAATAATATTTTACTATGAAAAGAGAATGGTGGAGGCAAGTATTAAATTCTGCCATTAAATAAGAAGGGGCTGACAACACAGAGCAGTATTATATTCTTCATTTAAAAAAAAAACAGTAACAAGACAAAATAACAAGGAGGTAACAAATGAAAAATGGTGCAGCCTCCCCAAGTTACACAACTGAAAATAAACTCTTAAAGTGTATTTGAAGTATGGGGAAAAGTATTAATGAAAGTGGGGCAATATATTTCCACCACACGCATGACTTTGCTCCCAAACAGGCAAAAGCAACCCAGCTCCCATTCAGGACACTGGGCTGAGCTGGACACATTTCAGGTGTTTCTTCCTCAGAGGGTGGCAGAAAGGAACACAGAGACAGCCCCTCCTAAAAAGGCTTACAGGCTGAGAGGGAACCTTCAGCTGAACACTCAATCTAATTATTAAATCAGTTGGACAAATTATTTAAATTTCTCCACAGGATAGAAGGTTCACCCAGGAACTGATCACCCTAAGCCTTTATTCCAAAGGGTGGAGCAGGAACCCTGAGGACTTCCTTCTCATCCAACACTCCGTCCTGGCAAGGCACCAACTGGGGAAGCCGGGAGAGCTGATTCCTCAGTGAGAAGGGCAGAGTTGGGTCCCAGATTTTTTTTTTAATGCACAATAAGGGCTTTAGATGAGTTTTTGGTACAGTTTTCTCAGTCTCTCTAACAAGAGGCTAAGTGACTTGTCCAAAGTCCCACAGCTAATTCCTGGCAAAGAACCCACCCACCCTTCCTACCTGCCTGCCAGCCCTGCCACTTCCCACTTAACATTCCAGGCAGGGCCTCTGCTCCACTCTGTTGAAAAGGGTCCTTCCTTTTCCATGTTTGGAGAGGTAAAAGGAAAACTAAACCAGTATTTCAACTTTGCTTTAGGACCTGCTATTAACAAAATCTCCCAGACTCCTTTGGCATTCTTAGCTGACTCTGTACATGCAAAATTCCTAACAGGTTCATCTTTATACTTATCGCAATTGCCCAGTCTCAGAGAAAGGCACTTTGCCTGCTTCACCACCACCAAACCCAGCAGAACTCATGTCCTAAATTCACTCCCAGCCCTCTCCTACCATCCATCTGCTTGGTATCTTACAATGTGAGCATAGTTTTAAAGTATGCTCAGGCTGGAATGAGCATCCTGCTTCATAATCCGCATGCACTCAATTTCAGAGGAATATTACACGTTTGTGGTGAACATAAAAACATAAAGAAATCAATCATATGACAAAGTTCATTAATATTATAACCTTAAAGGGCTCAAACTCAAACAAATTCATTTTATAGATTAATTACAATCCAGGAAGTCAGCACCATTTTTTTCTTTCTTTTTTTTTTAAATTTATTGATCGATCGATCGATTGATTGATTGGCTACGTTGGGTCTTCGTTGCTGCACACAGGCTTTCTCTACTTGCAGCGAGCGGGCGCTACTCTTCGTTGTGGCACGCGGGCTTCTCATTGCAGTGGCCTCTCCTGTTGTGGAGCACGGACTTTAGGCGTGCAGGCTTCAGTAGTTGTGGCACACGGGCTCAGTAGTTGTGGTGCATGGGCTTAGTTGCTCCGCGGCATGTGGGAACTTCCCGGACCAGGGCTCGAACACACGTCCCCTGCATTGGCAGGCGGATTCCTAACCACTGCACCACCAGGGAAGTCCCAGCACCATTTTCAAAAGCATCATGTTATTTACACAGCATGCCATTAAATTATGTACACCAGTAAAACTGTTTAGGAAGCATTTTATTGCCATTTTGGTTTTTCTAAAATGAGAGCAGTGAAGCTCTGGTGTCATCTCGTCAATTAGCGCATTCTAAGAACCCACTACCAGCTGAACTAAAGCACATTAGCAAATACAGTCACACTACATTAAACTCTGCTGTAGCGTTTGCTTCTGATTTACAGAGAGAAAGCACTTTCCTGGCAACTTCTGACCCAGCAAAACTAGACGGGGGCAAAAAAACCACTGCAATGCCTCAGGCATTTTAACCAGGGAGGCCCTAAATTCAACGGAAGAAGCTGTCCAGCTTCCTTTCAGTTTCCCTGGTTAAGACCCTCTCCTCCACCTCCCTCAGCCCCCCCACGGCTTGCTGGCTGCTCCAAACGCTCCCAACCCACCAGTTTCTGCACCTGAACTTTGCCTTCCTTTCTTCAACCAAATCTCTTATTCTCAGTATGCTTTGTCCCTCCTCAGACCAATTATACAAAAGGCCCAGGCACTAAGCAACAGGGATCCAAAAGCTACATTTTCTCCCTTAAAAAAAAAAAAAAAAAGAGCATTTTATTTAATTTTGAAATCATGAATGTGCCAGAAACATTAACTAGATTCTCTGTCTTCCCAGGGCCCTGCCCCAGAAAACCCAGACTTTGGTGTGAGGGACAGAACAGGAGACAGGCTGAAGGGCACAGCAGAAGTTGCCCGAGACTGGACTAGACCTGTTTTTCTTCATTCCCTCGTATGCGTAAAATGTTGAAAGAGAATGCTAATTTGGTCAACGTGGCCTACTTTGCTCTTATCCTCTCATCACTGGTACCCACCCCTCTGGGTCCCTGCTAACTCCCCATTAACTCTTTCCCC
>NW_006797357.1:1653210-1655772 GCF_000442215.2 Lipotes vexillifer
TCCCTGCTAACTCCCCATTACCTCTTTCCCCTCCCCTTTCCTTCCTCCTTTTGGTCTCCACCCACCCACTTGTTGATTCCTCCTTCCCCTCTCTGCTCCAATATTTACTTTTTGATTTTTTTTTTTTTTTTGAGTAAAACGGCTCAAAAAACAAAGGCTGACATTACGTAACAGAGATAGGACGGCCGTCCAACCAGGCAAAACAGTCCCATGTGAGCACCTGCCCTATGCAAAAGCTGTGGTCTGCACCTCGCGGGGTCTCTTCTTCTCTCAGAGGTGGCCAGGAAACTTAGACAAGGTAAGCAACTTTATGAGGTGTCAGCTGCACATGAACCTGGGCTGCCCAACTTCCCAGCCCAAGCAGTTCCCTGTACCTGCCCGATGGGGGCTGCCTCCTCCCTGAGATCTCAAAGCCCCATGGACCAGCCCCAGTACACAGCACGCCACGCCAAGCCCTCCACAAGCCTCATCTCAGGGATAAGCAACCCCTGACCTGCCTCCAGGCCCTCAAAATTCTATTCCTGAATCACATCCTACTAAGTGGGCTCCAGATTTGGACCACATTAATAAACTCTGGAGGGCACGAATAGTACTACTGAACTCAAGACAGTGACAGCAATTTTTTGAAGGGATTAAGTGTCCTTAGAGCCAAGAACTACCAAAATGCAAAGATATAATTAATTTAAAATTCACTTTCAATTCATAAAGAGAACTTTTGAGTCATTTTAAAAGGAGGGAAGAGGGTCTCGGGACAAGGATAATAAATTGCAAAAAGCAATAACAACAAAAACCTGGTTGCTTGATAATGAAAAAATTAATCATTTAAAGAACTCAAGCCTCTAAGCTTGCTTTGGTCCTGAAGGTACAAGGAGAAGTCGTTTGTTCTAGGTAAAAGCCTTATTATATCCTAATTAAGCAGTCCTTATAGCTTCATTCAGCAATCACCAGAAGTGTAAGGGCAGAATGACATTTAGTATGAATGAAAGCATTCACTTGAGTGTACCACATCTTAAAACATTTGATTACTTTTACTATGTACATACATTCACACAGCTCACCTTGTTCCAAAAATGAAGAGGGAAATCACATGACTGTATCTCTTGTGGCTCATTTGGTAAAATAGGCTGTTCATCACTAGGAAATTTTACATATAATAAACGTTCTTATGTTTCAGCTGATACTGAGTATTAAATCTGTGATAAAGATACTAGGGTGATAGATTCAAGAGAATTCTGTAAAACAGTGTCTTTATTTCAGCACCATCTGGATACAATGGTGAAAATGTGGATTTGCCTATGGCCAAGCAAATATAGATAAAGACTTTAAAATCTGAGAATAAGAAAAGCATGTATCATTTTTTTCTTAAAGGTTTTATACCCAGAAAATCATAATAATATAAGGTAGAAAGAATATCCTTGATAGTCATGAACATACAATAAAACTTGAAAAAACAACTGATGTGGTAAAACAGAATCCATATAATGGTTTAAATTCAGAGAATACAGTTGATGACTGAGGTCCATCGTTCATAGTTCCTAATTTCCTAATTCTTTTGTTTCCTGATATATATGCATGAATATTGGTCTGTACAAATAAAGCGGCATTAGATATGTCAGCAAGCTGCCAGCACTTTGAATTGAAATGACCTTTGACATACAACAAAACATACCTGTACCTAAGAGAAAAGTGAACATTGGAAACTACCTTTAACCAAAGGTAAACCTTAGTTTCTTTTTTTCCAGGAAGATAAAGGGAGGCCCAAGCTAAAATAAATCTAATAGAAGCTGATAAACAGGCCCCTCTATATGGGGCAGGAAGCGAGTGAGGTGGCACCGGCCCTTTAGAATGGAAACCAGGGAGATGTGAGCTACCCACCCAAAGCCAGGATCCTTGATTGCCACTACTGCTTCTGAGAGGGCTGCAGTTCGTACTGCAGTTAGAGTAATATTTTCAAAGAATCTTTCTTTCAAGTATTCTTCTCAAACAATGTCTAGTTTTTAACTTTAGAATTGTAATTGTAAACCCTGGTGTTAACCAACTGCTATTTAAGCTATGGTGGTACCAGTGGTGAGCAGCTAGCCCAGCATTAATCGCTTTCCTTAGTGCCGTCTGCTGTGGCCCTTATGACTGGAACTTCACATGGCTTTATAATCACTAAGCCTTGGAGACAATTTCTAAATCAGCTGTTGTAAGCTTAGGAACACTCTTGACCCTGGGGTTTTCCTGCTTCCTGACACTGGCAGGGACCAGGTTTCCACTGGCTCTGAGTCTTTACTCTGGCCGCATCTGGACTTCCTGAACTAGCTGTAAATAACCAGCTGAAGCCAAAAGAAAGCAGCTAGAAATATATCATTTTAAGATAGACATGAAATACAACTCAAAAAGCATGAAAACTTATAGATTACCCATGTTGACATTTACTAGTTTTTAAAGATGTCTCACTGCAGGCAATAGGTGGGCTTTTGTGAAAAATCACAGATGTCAATATAACTAAGTATAATTTAAAAAAAACAGAAAATAGGATTTCTAAGACTCCCTTCAGCCCCATTCCTTCTCTTTCCC